>NC_081537.1:24663353-24668353 GCF_030273125.1 Centropristis striata | reverse complement strand
TAAAAATATTAAAGAAAGATTATCTTTTCTTTCTTTCTGATTATCCTTAGTACCTTGTTTACTTGTATGTCTTGTATATAAATGTGTTAAAAAAAGAAAAAAAGAAAAACAGTTTCCTGATAGTGAATAAAGTGAATAAAGGATCACTGACTCGGCAGATCTCCATGCGGTTGGCTGCCTCCTCCATCTCCTCCCGCAGGTGGTCGGCCTTGGCTCCTGACGGCAGGTTACTGGACAGTCCTGAAGACTTGGTGGACTGATAATACCTGGGGACAAAAACATCATGGAGTCAGACATTGATGCCATTAATAACCTGATAAAGTCTTTTATCTGCCTAAATGAAATGTCCAGTTTCTACAGATTAACTTTACTTATTAGAGCCTCTCAAACAGGAATATACTTTCCTCAAGAGACAAAATAAAGCTCTAATTTACTATTTTCATCACAAAATTGTGTGCCTCTCCCTCAACATCAAATATTAAAGGGAAAAAAATTTGAATAATATGAAAAACAGCATAATAAAAGAATTAAAAAATATTAATATAATGAGAAAACATTACATAAATATAATAAAAATAACCAAATACAATTATTTTAGAAGTATAATAATAAAATAAAAACAAAAAAAATAACTTACTTAATTAATTAAAAAAATATTAATATGAGATAACATTAAATAAATAAAATAGCTGAATAAAACAATACTAGAAATATAATAATAAATAAAAACAAAAAACAATAAATACATGAATAAATAAAAATAAATAAATACAATAATATTAGAAGTATAATAATAAATTAAAAACAAAAAAAATAACTTAATTAATTAATTAAAAAAATATTAATATAATGAGATAACATTAAATAAATAAAATAGCTGAATAAAACAATACTAGAAATATAATAATAAATAAAAACAGATAACAATTAATACATGAAGAAATAAAAATGACTAAATAAGATAATTAAAAGAAAATATTAATATAATGAGATAACATTAAATAAATAAAATAGCTGAATAAAATAATACTAGAAATATAATAATAAATAAAAACAAATAACAATTAATACATGAAGAAATAAAAATGACTAAATAAGATAGTTAAAAGAATATAATAATATATTGAGATAACATTAAATAAATAAATAAATGAAATACTGTAAATATAAGATTGAAATGAAAACAAATAACAATGAATAAATGAATAAAAAAATAAAACATTTCTATTCTAATAATACGTTCTGTCTGGATTTGAGTATTTTAAACAGACAAAGTAAAAGTTGGTGCTGACAAACATCCTGTTAAACTACAGAATTATTTTTATTTTACTTCAACAGCTTCAGACTAGTTCCTGAGAGAAAATCCTCGACAACTTAAAAACAAAACAAAACAAACCAACTTCAGATAACACTTCACTATGCAGTATATGTCCTCATATATTTATTTGAAGCTGTTTTCTCGTCTCATTCAGCCTCTCCTCTCTCTGTCTGTCTGTCTGTCTGAGTCTGTGGTGCAGATAATACGTCGTGCTGCCAGAGGAGCTCAGCTCACAGCAGCATGATGGGAAAAACTGTCTCAGATTTGGGTCACAAAAAAAAAAAAGCACTGAGTGACTGGACTGCAGTGAGGAAAATCACATTTCTCTCGCTGTCAGAGCTCAGAGTGAATCAGCAGAGAGAGAGTGACTGTGTGTTTCAGAGTTTAAAGTAAAAACAACAACAAAACACAATGTTCTTTCTTCTGTAATCACAGTGTTGTTTACTTTAAAGAACCCTGTAAACACTTTTACAGTTTCATTTTGTTGTTTGGATAATGTATTAAAAAATACTGAAGAACTGCTGAAACTTTAATGTAGAAACAGTGAAACAAAACGAGACGATTAGGAACAAGAGAGCAACAGCAGCTGGTCTTTGAGAGGAGAGGAGACATGAATTATACTATTTATTATAAAGTTTTATATATAAAAGTTTATGAGGAGGTGGAGGTGGAGATAATCACCATAAACCTGGAAAGAATCTTTTTTCATGAGAATTTGTCAGATTTTTGTTGTTATGGGGATGTTGTAGGTGGATGGGCTCCAGTATCTTATTTTGCTACTTTCCTCTTTGTGTCGGAGACTAACTGTAAAATATCATACTTGTATGACTTTTAATGTAATTGTTATACCTTAATATTTGCATGTACATCATTTCACCAGAAACATGTCCACAAAAAGGGGTTATTGCCCCCCTGAGACCAAACTGGACCTGCCTCCCAGTCTCTAATTTATTATTTCTATTTTATTTATTTTTTAACATATTTTTATATTTTTTATATTTTTAGTAATCGTTTAATTTATGTCAGATTTTTTCTTCTTTTTTCTTCCAACACTAAAACCAATAAATACAGTGTTATAGCCGATCAAAGACAAATTATGTAAATGCAATTATTTAGGTATAACAATTACATTAAAAATCATACAAGTATGAAATTTGGCTTCAAAACCAGAGTCAACAAACTAATGAATCCACTATTATTATTATTATTATTATTTATTATTTAATCTATTGGAGATATTCTGTTTTTAAAGTGTCAATAAATACATTTAAAACTTTTTTTATATATATACATATATATATATACATACATATATATATATATATACACATACATATATATATATACACATACATATATATATATATATATATATATATATATATATATATATACACATATACATACATATATATATATATATATATATATACATATACATTCATATATATATACACATATACATACATATATATATATAATACACATATATATATACATACATATATATATATATATATATATATATACACATAAATATATATATATATATATACACATACATATATATATATATACATACATATATATAGTTATATATATATAAAAAATAATAAATAATAAATAAGATAATACATAAGATATATTATATATATCTTATTCTTCTGTTTTTGGTCTTTAAATTGAGTTATTAACAAATATAACAAAATTACAAAAAATATAAATAATCATAAGAAATATATATAATAATTATAATATAAAAAAATATAATAATAAAATAAAAATTCATCATTTCATATAAAAATATAAAATACCACCAGTCTTATCCTGGAAGCAGGAAGAATTAAACCAAAATGAAGTAAATTTTCCCCTGCAGGGCTTCCTGTAACCAGAGCTCACTGTGACTTTCTCGCAGCAGCAGCAGAGACTCACCGTGTCCGTGCAGAGTCCATGTCCAGCACCAGCTTGGCTAAATGTTTCCTTTGTTTCTGGATGTTTGGGATTTCCACCTGAGAGGACGGAGCAGAGAATTACTGTTTGTTGTTGGTGTGAGAGGAAACAGAAGCTCTGCACCTGTTTCTGCTCACATGGAGATTAATTTACAGATAATAACCAACTCTCTGTCCTGATTAAACACCGTCAGCATGAGATCACAGAGCAGAGCAGTCTGAGAACCTTCAGGAACTATTAAAGGACTCAAAACAACTTTTTCCCTCGTATTTTTTATTCCAGTCTGGGGTGCACTTGAAAATATTTTTCTGCATGATTTTATTATTTAAACCAAGCAGGTGCTGCAGATTTACTCGTCTATGTTTGGACAATATTTTGCACATTTCTGCACAAAATATTAGATATTTTGAACTTTTTTTCATATTTTTGTTGTCCATTTTCTAAAACTTGATATATGCTTATTCTGTTTTTTTCCCTTCTGATTCGGTGAAAACATCTGAGACAAAAATGTAAATAAGTCCTGGACTTTGTTGTTCTTTCCCTGAAAAAGTCTGATAATTATTATTAAAATTGAAAGGGAGTTTTTAAGGTAATAAATAAGAAGATTTATAAAGAATCTGGAGGTTTTATCATTTTTAACCGACTTTCAGTATCTTTATAATCACAAAATATATCTGATTATTTATTATTATTATTATTATTATTATTATTATTATTGAGTCAAAAGGAGAAAAAAATAAGTATTGTTTCTTAATTTGCCGAGAAGAGAACTTATAAAACTCATATAATTATCATATGATAACTATGAACATTTAAAAAATCTATAGTAAAGGACTGAAATTAAACATAAAAAACAATATATGGAAAACAATGAATATACACCATTTTTATTAAACAAAAATATTCAAAAAATGGCACAAATGAACAATATTTACTGTTGAAAGTATAAAAATGAAACAAGTACTTTTTAAATTAATTTATTATAGGTTTATATACGTTTTATTCTTTTGTATTTCCTTTTTGGAAACACAACAGAAAGTGAATATTCTGACTGTTTCTATAATTAAAATACATTTTATTTATTTTATTTTTTAAATTATTTTTATTGAATTTTTCTTTTCAAACCATAAAACAAGACAGCCATTCAACGAACAACAGACACTTCAATCAGAAAGGAGAACAAAAAAAACATACAGACTCAGACAGACAGGCAGTTCAGGGCTTTTTTTTTTTTTTTAATGAATTTTATTTATATAAATTCTCTTCTTGCAGTAGACATTTTTTCTGTTATTCTGCTCTTCATTTAATTGTTGTCTTGGATTGCATTATGGTTTTTAATCTACCTTGAAAACTAAATAAAGAACTGGAATTGAGTAAAAAAAAAAAGGGCTCTCAGTTTGGTGTTTTTTCCTAATAAACTGTTAGGATTGATGTGATTAGTGTGTATTAGTGTCCCAGTGATGAGTATGTCCCAGTGATGAGTGTGTCCCAGTGATGAGTGTGTCCCAGTGATGAGTGTGTCCCAGTGATGAGTGTGTCCCAGTGATGAGTGTGTCCGTGTGATGAGTGTGTACCTCTGCGAGGTCGTACAGCGGCTCCACCACGTCTCTCTCGATGGTGAGCTCGAACAGGATGAGCTCGTGAGCCAGCTTGTCCTGCGTCTCTCCGCAGAGCTTCAGCATCTTCCTGCAGCATCACAGAAACATCACAGAGAGAATGTAGGTCTCCTGAA
>NC_081537.1:24650853-24658353 GCF_030273125.1 Centropristis striata | reverse complement strand
AAAAACAAATAAATGAATTGCATACACTATCTATTTTGAAATAAACCCAAGCATTGATTGCATTATTTATTGTGTAAAAATATTTTTTATGGGACCAAATATTCACTGATACATATAGAAGTATCGGCCAAATATCTGAGATCTAATTAGAACTTATTCCATTTATTTCCATTTCTCATTTAAGGCATCAACTATTTTTAAACAAAGGCAAAAAAACACCTTAACAAGCTTAAAAAATGTTTGCTTGTGCATGTGAAGAAAATTGGGTTCCATACAGCTTTTTTAATGCAAAACCCCAATAAAATGCATAAATATGTGAATAGAAAGAGGCAGGTTCTGGACAACAATGCAGCTCAGAGGGAGAAGATATATCAGGTTTTGGTCTTTTCATGGGATTTGTTGACAATAAGAACAATATAAATTCTTTAAGACACACTTGTAGCAGCGGTTGTATTTCTCAGAGTTATTAGATCGTCTCTTCCTTCAGGCCTTTTCTAACATATTGACTGACAGAGGCGTTCAGGAGCAGAGAGCAGAGAGAGAGCTGTGGAAACATGCTGGAGATCGACGGCTCGACCTGAATCGATGTGGACGTTAGAACACGCAGCGATACGGAGAGCTGAAGGTTAATAATAAAGAACAAGATGTTCTCTGGAGGAACATGTCGCCTGCAGCGCCGTGGCCTTTAGAGAACGTTACAACAACGAGCTGCAGAACATCGAGACACAAATGTCAAAATATACAAGAGAAGGAGGAATGATACGTCTCATTCAGAGCTGCACACGTCTCCTCCTGATGCTCTGTTGGACAGAATTTTTATTAAATGTCTGAAAAAAATGTTTTAAAAATATAATTATTTTTGTTGTTGTTATTTTATCTTTTTATTTCTTTAATATTATAATATTACTTTTTCTATTTTATTCTATTATTTTTAATAATATCATAATATTTATAATAATATAGCATACGATTTGTATTGTTGTAATTGTATGATTTTATTTTATTTATGTTGTTATAACTATTATTATTCTTATTCATATTATTCATATTAATTTTATTATTAATTTAGTTTGTATTTTGTATGTATTTTTTTTCTTTTACCATTATTAGAAAAACTTTTCTTTATCAATATCTTGCAGGAAAATTCCCTAAAATAAAAACGACATTAATAAAGAACATCTATTTAAAAAAATCTGTAAAATAAAAAAAAATTGGGGACTTTTCTAATTTCTAAGTTTATTTCTTTTATGCACAAAAATGGTGAAAAAAATAAAACCAACAGTCAACAAAAAGCAAATATAAATGCAAATTTCATGCTTTATCTTATTAGAAATGCAACCGACGACTACTAACATTATCAATTAATCCGATTATTATTTAATTGATTTATTGTTCTGTCCATAAAACGTCATACAATGTGGGAAAAAAATCTTGTTATAATTTCCAGCAGCCCAAAGCTTTTTTATATTGCTTGTTTTACTAAATGAACTGTCCGAAATCTAAAGATATTCAGATTATTATTATAATATGACACAGAAAAGCATCAAATCTGCACATTTAAAAAGCTAAAAACAACAAATGTTTAGTGCTTTTGCATGAAAAATACCTCAAACAATATAAAAATTAGCTGCAGATTCATTTCCCATCGACTGACTGATTAATCCACCAGCTGCAGCTGTAATCCTTTAATTCTCCAATGAGGCTTCTCCTCATAACTCATTCATTTCTTATTCAATCACAGTTAATAAGAACCATTAGAGTACTTTGTTCACAGGTTAAAGTATTACAGCGATAATAGAGACGCTCAGCAGAGCAAAAATCAGAACCACCGACATTAAAACCAGAAGCTGCAGCTGCAGAACCCTCAAACCCTCAAACCCTCCCATGGTTCAGACTCTCTGAAGCCATATTGTCTTCAGAGTTTAAAAAAACAACAACAACACATGTATTAAACTCTGCTTCTACCTTAGCTGTGCAGCTGCAGACACAGAAATCACCTCGGTTTGAAGAAAAATCAAAGCGTTTGGCAACAAAACATGTGATTCATCATTTTCAACCACTAAATTCAAAGACAAGCAGCCTGGAGGTTACAGAACAAAGATTTATCACCAGTTCACCTGTTCACACCCTGCAACCACTGACACTGGCACATTTCTTCATCCATGAATGTCTTTATTGTCTGTGCGGAAAACAAAGAATTGCACTGACTTATACTGGCTTTGATGATGATTGAAACATATTAAATCAATAAACAGGTTGGTGTGAATCACCTGCAGGTACAAACATGTAGAAGACGTTGTTAAACAGGTCACATTAGTCTAAATCGAGACCGCAGTGAACTACTATTAATTTGACTATTAAAAAACATGGTTGATTACATGCTTGTAAAGCCAGAACAGGACTGTAAGGTGCAGTAAGTCTCCAGCTCAATAATCATGAGGTTTACTGATATACATGCAGAAAGAAAATACATTTCAATATTAAGAAATATCCCTAAATCTATGTTAAATGTATATAAATATAAACACAAGCTGACATAAGGGGACACTGTACACAAAATACAGTTTTCACAATCAAACACTACCACTTTTCTCCACAGGGGGCGCCAAAATCAACACAAAATGAAAGTTTCTTATTGTTGCTTTAATGGAGCTGATTTTTTCTCATTTACAGCCTATATTAATATCTATTAAATAGACCATTCAATCCAATCATGACTATCTATTAAATAGATTAAGTATCTATTATGATTCAATTATTAAGCATTATTTACAACATGTAAAAGCTGCCTTGTAAGAAAGTGGCACCAAATAAGTACAAATATTATTCTTTTTTTTTTGCAGGCAAATAATAAAAACTGTATTTATCTATTGATGTTTAAAATAAACCCTGTTTTGTTTCCCAATACCTTCATGCTGACTTGCCAATATTAGTGGAAATAATTAATAAAAATAAACAAAATTCATGTATATTCATCTCATGTAGCACCTTCCATTTTAAGTGACTAAAATTAAACATAAAAATATATCAGGACACAGGATGCAAAGGACAACTTTTCATATGGTAATTTATAGCTTTTTATATATTTTTTAAATATATTTTTTATGAAGAGACTCTTCGTTTCAATACCTTCATGCTGACTTGCCAATACTAGTGAAAAACAGTATAAAAAATATACTAAATTGATCTCAAGCAGCACCCTGCATGTTACCCAGTCACTAATTATAAAAATGTATCACTGCACTCAACTCTTTTTCTGGGATTTACATGTAAATATTATGATCAAAACAGGACAAATACACCAAACTGCGCATGATAATTAAAAGTTGCATACAGTAAAAAGCATTTCCAGCCCTGACTATAAAGCACAGAAGCAATTAATCCAAACCCACTAACGTCTGACTAAACAAGCTCATTTATGGATGTTTTTAGGATCTGAAACACACGACAGCTCTGTCCATTCTGACAACAACAACCAGTGAAACCCCCTCCCCTTCACACAGATAAAGATTAAAAACAGCATTGCGGTCCACGCTGGACTTACAGGACCGAGCTGTTCCTGCGGGAGGTTCTGGTCCTGCTGATCTGCAGCTTTCTCTTCCACATCCCCCCGCTGACAGGAGGAAACCACCTGTCTCAAGCTGCAGCCAAGCGGCAGTACGGGGGGCAAAGAGTGGAGCAGCAGAGGGAGGAGAAGGAGGGAGAGGAGGAGGGGAGAGGAGGAGGGAGGCCTGAAGAATGAGACCTGACGATCTGGTCCATTCACTTTTTCTCTCATCACTCGGCTTTTCTCTTCGTTTACTGCTGTCAACAGGTCAGAAAGACCTGCAGGTAAACTGATTTATAGATGTTTCACAATAAAGGAAATACACTCACACACACACACGCACACACATCCATGCACACACACACTCATGTCTGGTTGTTATTATTATTCAGCTGAAGTGGGACAGCTGGAGGCAGGAGGACAAAAAGGTAAAATCTCTTTTCTTTCATTCCTCTCTCTCATCTGCTGTGAGCCTCAGCATGCAGCTCCGTGACTGGGACTATGCTGCAGCTTTATAAGCAGGTTTGGAGCTTTTGTCTGCTCGTTTAAAGGAATATTCCACCAAAAAATGTCTCTTCTGAGGGTCAAATACAACCTGTTGGCTCAGATGGTGCACTGGCTTGGATTCATTAATATTGATCTTTGGGAAAACTTTAAATAAATGTTTTTTTTTTACAACAACTTCTAGGGCCATTGTTTTCTTTAAAAACAGGATATACTATATCTGTGTGTGGTTAAAAGCTCCCAGATGCACAAAGTATATTTAGTATGTTAAACACTATGAATAGCTGAAAATGTTTTATTATAAAAACCCAAATGCACAGAAAGTTTCTGCACGTATTGAAGTGCACCTGTTGATTTAAATGGTGAACATGCAGCAGAAACACTGACTGCAACCTTGTTTCGATGTTGGATCATCATATGAGGATCCAGCAATTTCTGGACTTGAAATAAATTATTATTGTTATTATTATTATTGGGTTGTTATCAGATCAATCAACAGGTTGCTTTATGTTGTTTGCCATGCCCTCTACATCGACTTCACTGTGTCACTTACAGTGCAACTTCCAGCATTTACATGCATTTATTTGACTTTTTAATCTATTTTAGAAATCAGAAACCTTTTGTCCTAACCTCAGATTTGTAGCCTGAACTGAACCAAACTGTGACCTTTTAACTGAACATGATTGCGCAGTTTTCAGCGACCGGTCACTGAATGAGCTGATAACAATCTGCTGCACCTACCAGCTGAGAGAAGATAACAGCTGATAACTTCCATTCAATCATGTGATAATGTTCAGTTATCCTGCAGTAGATCACTGGAGCTGTGAAACCCAGAGTTTCTTTACTTCCTACCCTCAAGGCATCATCTAACTCAGGCTTCATTCTGATCTGATCACACCTGCAAAGCTTCATAATAATATTAATAATAACCTGTATTTACTGAGCAATTTTCCAAATACAGGCTACAAAGTGCTAAAACACCCAAAAAAAATCAACAGATAAAAGTCATTTAAGTGTATAAATATTGAAACAGTCCAATAAGAAAAATGAAACTATTCTGTGCAATTAATAGACAGTTGGAAGAAAGTTCAAGTAAATCAGGAAAGGCTAGAGACAATACAATAAAAGTAGAGAAGAGACTTAAAGAGATCACAGACTCAGCCGACCTGATTTGCTCATTCATGCATTTTGCACCTTTGTGACACTCTTGTGGCAACAAAATCAGAGCAAACACCTGGAACAAATACCTCAAACAGCCTCTGTTTCTCCAGGACGCACACACACACACACCTTACAGGATGAAAAAACAAAACCACACACACGCTGAAGTTGCTGGTAGTAAATCAAAGTCAAAACATCCTGAGGGGAACATGAACGTCTCATGACAATCCGTCCAATAACTGCTGAAACTCACTAAAAACCACATATTCAAACATCCTGGTGGCACCAGAGGAAACGTCTCTGGTCCTGAAAGTCAGAGTGATTCATCCTCTGGGGATCATGAATATCTGAACAAAATTTTGTGGTAATCTGAACGATAGTTGTTGAGATATTTCAGACTGATATCAACAACACCTGCAGACAGATAAACTCTTCACAGTGACAGACAAGGATTTAATAATGTGTCAGTGTGTGTGAAGCTTTATCACAACCACTCGTTCTGTTAGCTCAGCCACAACGGCTCTGCCTCTGCACACTCCCTCAATGTTGATTTAATTTATTCACACACACACACACACACACACACACACCGAGTGTATATCCAGGATTTTTCTCTCTTTGAGGTTCTGAGGTAAATCATTGACTCTCTGCATCCATTTCCTCTCTGACAACAAGGACGTGTGAGTAAGATTTACTGGCTCAGTGAATTTAACTACGAGGGATAATGGTCCTCAGATACACACTCTCTCACACACACACACACACACACACACACACACACACACACACTAACGAGCAGGTTGGCAATTAGTGGACACCGGTGCTGCTCCTTCACATTCAGTCAAACACAAATAATCCAATGATCGTCACAATGCAGCTTCTCTTCTCCTGACAGTTGTTAAATTGGACACACACACACACACACACACACACACACACACACACACACACACACAAACACACACACACTATGAGGGGTATTTTATGCCAGCACACTATACTTAAACGCCTAGAATGCGTCGCCTGTGCCAGCATAAAGTCTGATTAATAGGTGTGCTTACAGACACGCGTATTGCGAGTACACCAGATAACATGGGTGACGGGTGAAAAGTGCCACCAGCGAACGTAGTGGACGCCTGTGTGTGTGTGTAACGCGTGTACGTTAACAGTGTGTTACTCTGTGTAACAGTTCAGCTGTTACACAGAGTCTCAGCTTCATATGGTATTGTTTATAAGAAAGCACAACTTACAGATGAACTCCAAGCCCCCACAGAGCTGTCAGGATATTTCTATTATTTTCAGGCCAGTTTTTATTTTCTTGTTAACGAAATCTCTCTCTCTCTCTCTCTCTCTCTCTCTCTCTCTCTCTCTAGGTTTGAATGATATCGAATTGATATTTAATGATAGCAAGGGTGAAAGGGATAATTAAAATAATTTCAGCTACTTAAAAATAGTAGGCTAATAGTAAAGTGCAACGCTCACAGCCAGTTCCCAGCTTCGCGCGCGGACACACAGTTCATTACGCACCAGCTGTAATTAGGTAGGTTTACCTGCCTGCAGAAGCCATAATCGCTGTCACCCCTGAATATTAAGTAGCCATGCGGACCTATCTAATGAATATTCAGTAGCCATGTGGACAGCAGTCCGTTCACAATATGATTCCATCGGACCTTATATCTACACTGTTTAACCCAATTCGGCACTTATGCACAGTCCCATTATGTTTTACAGACATTCGTAGTTAACTAATGAGGTAAAACATTTTGTTTAAGCTGCATTTTGCTGACTTTCACTCCTAAAACAGGCTAATTAAGCCTCCGGTTTTGGCCAGAAAAACGTTAAGTTTATCTGGTAAGTACGAGATAGTCTTTCTCTTCATCTATAAGTTGTGCTTTCTTATAAACAATACCATATGAAGCTGAGACTCTGTGTAACAGCTGAACTGTTATAGGCTTACACGCGTTACACACACACAGGCGTCCACTACGTTCGCTAGTGGCACTGTTCACCCGTCACCCATGTTATCTGGTGTACTCGCAATACGCGTGTCTGTACGCCTATGTAGAATTGTACTTAACAGTCACGCGGGTCTTCATGTCACGTATTTGAGGCGTAGTTCACCCGTCACGCAGCCGTCACGTAGGCGTATGTGCAACAACGCGTGTACAGCGTCTGCGTGACGCCTACGTGACGCCTGTCTGTCCATTGAAAGTGAATGGAATTTACACGCGCACGTTAGACGTTTGATGTCATCGCATAGGCGCTGTACACGCGTTTTAGTATAGTGT
>NC_081537.1:24485853-24648353 GCF_030273125.1 Centropristis striata | reverse complement strand
GATAGAAAATGACCAACAAAAATGTAAAATTACCAAAAAAGTCACCAAATGATCAAAAGAGACACAAAATGTTTTTCCAAAAAGGCATAAAAGACCAAAAAAAGCTCTTAACTGTTCCCAAGCAGAGCAGTGTTCGTGTACCATGTGAAAAGTGCAGCATGTGATTCAAACATCTCTTAACTTCCTGCATCACGTTTTTACTGAACTATGTCACTTCAAGTAGTAACGTCGTCCTCCTAACGACTTCACTTTCAGCATTTACATCATTTATTTCCTCTTTAAACTGTCTTTTAGAGCCTAAACAGGAAGGTTTCTACCCTAAACCTACCTCAGTGGTTTTGTAGCCTAAATCCACAGAAACTGCAGCTTTTTATTACAACTGTGAACCGTAGGTGTATGTATAATGACGTGTGGGCTATTTTTAGAACGCTCCGCTCTGTACATTGCGCTCATATGAGTCTATGGGTGGTTACTGACATACGACCAATTCTGTCGTTTAGGTGGGAGATCTTGTTGCTAACTATGCTGCCAGGCAAATAGCGTCTTGGTGCTCCGGTTTTATTTGCACATATTAAAATGAGGTAATATGCATCATTTGGTGCCAAATCGGGTCCTTTCTATGCAAATGAGCCTGCTTACAAATTCGCAAACACCAGCATGTTAGTAAGCGTCTTCAGAGCTGCTGGTAATTGAAGTGCATTTATAAAGGGGTCGATTGTTGCTTAAATCACCTTTCTTCCTCATTCTGATGCTCAGTTTGAGCTTCAGCAGTTCGTTGTCACCACGTCAACATGCTAAATGCATTGAGTTGCTGCCATGTGATTGACTGAATAGATATTTGCATAACTGAGCAGGTGTACCTAATAAAGTGGCCGGTGAGCGTATATAGACTGTGTAACTCAGTCCGTCTTAAGAAGAGGACTCAGTACATGATGAGGAAAAAATGGTTCAAGGACAGAAAAATCCCTCAGGAGAAATGTTCCAGGTGAAGTCAGACTACCCAGCATGCATCTGTGCCCGCCGCTGGCTGTGGGGGGGTGGTTGCTATGGCAGCAGGTGTTGCAGCGGCAGATCAAATGCGAAGTGGCGAAGGAGAGCAAAGATGAATGAAACGGTGGAGAGAAGAGGAGTCATTCTCCCAACACACACACACACACACACACACACACACACCTTTTCGTTTCAAGGTCAACTCCAGTGGCGGCGGTGTATGTGTGTATGTGTAATCAGATATCTTCATCTCAGGAAAATGTAAATCTGTTACATATAATAAATATGAACTCGTCAAGTGTTTCTTTTTGCATGAAAGAGATAAAAACCTCTTTTTTCAGACATATTTTATTAATAGATTGTTCTATTTTCAGCAGTTTGATCAAAGCTGAATATTAAACGCAGTAAAGCAGCTTTCACTTAACGACAGAGAGATTTTTTTTAAAAACAGCAGATCTGGATTTTAACAGACCGCTGGATCTGTGTTCATCATCCTGTATGTTGGAGCCTGATCCACCTTTGTTTTCAGCTCCTGCAGCTCAGGCCTCATTACATCTCACTGTCAGTTCCTTTTGGTTCAGGCTATAAAACGACTTCTCTAAAGTCCTTTTCAAGCTGCAATAGTGCTGCAAATGTGCTGTAACGAGCTCTGCTGTCATTTCACCTCAGGATATTCATACCGATTCCAAGACGGTGTAATACAGGCGTCCCCGGTCTGTGAATTCACATTACAACCCGGCATTGCAGAACGAAGTTAAAGGAGACAATAACAGAGCAGCAGCAGCAGGTGGACAATAAATTAAAGCAGCAGCGAGGGCATTAAAAACAATGATGGAGAAGAAGAAAGTGCACGTCTGTGTCTCTCTCTAGAGATTCTACAGACTCTGCAAAGTTGTTCTGCATTTTACCTGATCCCGCCTCAAACAGTCTCGCAAATTTTCCGCCTCTGTTGCTACGTCTGAAGGCGGGACAGAGCCAGATCACCTGGTCCTCCATCACGCCTCTGAGACGTTCAGACTGAAGGAGAAACGTCACAGACAAGGAAATATCGTGGTTTGAATAGTTTCAAACCAGTTTAGTGCATAAAGGTTCCTGGTTAGGGTTATAAAAGAGATTTTTTTTAAAGATAAAAAAGTAGAATAAATGCCAATGTGTGGTGATTTCACCAAAAAACAGACGTGGACGACTATTTAACTCAAGTACGTGTCAGATATATGCATCAATTTATGGTGGAAACGTCTTTATTTACGTACAAGAAAACACAAAACTCCAGGTGACACTTAAAAAACAGTTTAAAGATGATAGAATATAATGCAGTACATCTCTCAGACACTATGTATTACTCTCTATATTTATTCTCCTGTCGATCAACTTTTCTTATTTAATGGAATAGGAATAGGTCTTTATTTGTCATTGTCACATGTACAACTAAATTCAAAGTGCTCTCCAGTAAGTGCAACATTTAAGAGTATTTAATGCTTTCCCTCTTGAATCAACACATACATTCATGGAAAAATGATTAGACCTCCCTTGTTTTCTTTGATTTGTTAACTTTAATGCCTGATAATGATTTTGCCTGATAATGATTTTGGTTATTATCGAGAAAACCATGGAAAATGTCTAGATATCAGCTCTTAAATTAAAGGGTAGTCTAATCATTTTTTCCATGACTGTATGTAGAAATGATTCCCTCTTCTGTCTTCTTGTGCCTGTGGTTTAGGGAAATAACTTATTTAAATGTGCAATGTCTTCATGCAACTTTATGTCAGTGATTGAATTAATCTCTGTCATACTGCAAATGTCAAAGCTTTCATCAGCAGCTACAGTCAAATCCACCTGATAAATAACATTTTGCATGCTCCTATTGGCAAATCACTGCACATAATTTGCGGCATCTGACAAAGAAAGCTCTCTGAGGAATTGTAGAATTGGTGATTAACACTGAAATGTGTCCTGCAAAGACCAAATTATTCAGCTATAAAACTCTCCTCTCTGTCTCTGACCCCACAGTAAACCTTTCCTCACTGAGACACTGAAGCCTGCTGCTCCCTAACAGACCACCTTGCTGCTGGTGTTCATGCAGAGCACATGCTGCATAGTAAACAGCTCCAACAAACACAGCAGCAGATAACAACAAAACAGGAGCCGGGGCCCGGAGCGTTGCTGGTCATCAGCATGCAGCTCACGGCCCCCAGCTCCAGGTCCTCCAGCTCTGCAGAGACTTTCACTAAATCCCTCCGCTGCTCCTGCAGAATACAATGAAACGGCCCGACTGGTTCCAGATCCACCCGGAGCGATCGGCCCCGCTGGCCCCGAAACAGAGCAAGGCCTGGAAAAATACAAACCCAGAGCAGGAGGTGGAGCTCTGCTTTAACCCTTTATCAGGCAAAGAACTATATTTGGTAACTTCAGGTGATATTTCGAGAAAAAAGTTGCAAATTTACTAGATTAAAGTGGCAAATCTACAAGAAAAAAAGTTGCAGATTTAAGAGATTTTAAGTGCCAAATCTGGGCGGAAAAAGTTGCAGATTTATGAGAAAAAAGTGGGGAAAAAGCAACTTTTTTCTCCCAGATTCACCACTTTGACTCTTAATAGGGCACTAATCGAAATACTAATTCCAAATTTCAACCCGAGAGAAAACTGGAGGATATTACATACAGCCAGAATGTGTAAAATAAACATACGAAAAAAATATTTTGAGAAAAAAGTTTACGAGATTAAAGTGGCAAATCTACTAGAAAAAAATGCACAGATTTATGAGATTTAAAGTGGTGAATCTGGGGGAAAAAAGTTGCTTTTTCCCCACTTTTTTCTCGTAAATCTGCAACTTTTTTACTGGTAGGTTTGCCACTTTAATCTAGTAAATTTGCAACTTTTTTCTCGAAATATTACCTGACTCTAACTACCAAATATAGTTATTTGCCTGATAAAGGGTTAAAGGTTCACTCTCCTCCTACTGACTGAAAGCTGCCTGATGAACAGCATGAACACAACAACAAAGATTTACACAAGAAATGAGTCGTTCCAGCAAAACTGTTCAACTCTTAAAGGGAAATATAGTCAGAATAAAACTGACAATGCTATTTTCAAAGGTTAGAGACATTGATTTAAGTGTATTTATGAGCGTAAAGTACAATAATAAAGTTACAGTTTTATATTTTTATATTTTTATATAATTTTATATTTTTTTTTTTAACAGTTTTCATTGTCATTTCTTACATTCAAGAGAGGTAAAATTCAATAAATATTGCATAAATCTTAAGACTTTTTCTATTTTTAGGTGCATGAATGCTTTCCTTTCATGTGAAATGCGTTTTTCACATTATAAGAAATACATATTTTTGTTAAAATAGCAGCAAAAACAAACGTGTTTTTTGGGATCGTCCAACAATTAAAGTGTTCTGTGCAAAAGTGCTTAAGAAGAAATTGACACAATTATAGAAAAGGACTGATAATTTTATAAAGGTCGGTCGTTCTTTATTTGTTTCTTTTCTCTAATTCTTTATTTTTTATATTATTTATTTAAACATTTGATATCAATTTTTTTAAATCTTTTATTTATTATTTTTTCTTTCTGAGGTCCAATTTTAGAGACTGAAAGAAAGAAAAAAAAGTAAAAAAGTTCCAAGAAAAAGAAAAGAAAGAAAGAACAACAAACAGCTGAATCCACTTTATAAATAACATAATTCAATCAGGTTTAAATTCCATTTTAGTTTCTTGTTTTTGCACAGTAATATTGAGAGTGCACTGATCTGTTTATCGTATAATGAAACATAATCATTGCATACAATTTGTTTAATTTACAAAAAACACAGGGAGGTTTATGAAAACAAGCAAACATTGAACTTGTTACTTTAAATTTAAATGTCAAGGCTGAACAGCTTGTGACTGTGATAATATATACACTACAATATATATTATAAGTTTGCATCAGTCGTGAGTCAGACAGCTGATCTGATCTGAGTTCAGAGGAAGAACTGAGGTTTAAATGTTTCTTTAAAGAGCTGCAGACTGAAGTGACTCAGGCTGAAACTTTAATGCTTCCTGCTTTGATGGTATCAATATTTCAGTGCAGCTAAAAATATTTTTGTCTCAACAATAAAGTAAGAAAGGAAAAAGAAAAGGAGGCAGAGTGCTGCAACTATTTCTCTGTCACTTAACTGATTATCATCTGCTCGCTGTTTTATCTATTAAATATCAAATAAAGTGACAAACGTCGTCCAACAGGAAAAAATATTACATTTAAATTAGGATATTACTGCTTGACTCAAACGCTGTGTTTAAGTACAATTTTGAGATATTTGGGTATTTTTGGTATTTTAAGTATATTTTAATTTGTATAATATTTAACATTTTGAATACAGGATTTGTTTTAGTGCCAGGGTAGTTATTTATATTGTAGTATTAGGGATGTGCCATATTATATCGTTCACGATAGTATCGGTAAATGTTTTTTATGGTTAAAAAAAATGCATATCATGATATTGGCAACATTCCTACTTCTTAATGTAGTGGCGTAAGGCTAACAATTAAAGTTGTTTTAATCACAAAAAGCTACTCTATGTCGCTAAACACATGCAGCTTTCAAAATAAGAGCACAGTGTGTTAACAGAATCCACCACAGAACTTACAAGAAGACTGTCAAAATAAGATGCCTTAAATAAAACATACAATAACCTTTATTATCCTTTACAAAATGTCATTAAAATATGTCCCCGAAACCCCTAAATGGTTATTTTTTTATTATTTGCTCATACTCAAGAGTCAAGAGTAATTTTTTTTTTGTATTTGGCAACTGTTGATATTTGCACTTCAAACTACATTTTAGATTTGTATTTATTTATACAGACTAAAAAAAAATCAATTTTCTATATCTTTTTAAGTATTTCGTAATAACGTGAAGAATAATCATTATCGCAAAAATAGCCTGAAATATCATGATATTCTTTTAGACCCCTATGTAGTATTGATATATTTTACTAGTGTTGAGTACTTTTCCACCACTAGAAGAAGTGAATAGTGTTTTTGTAAAGTCCTGATGGTGCAGCAGCACAAAGACACATTTTGTAACTTTTACAATAAAAACAGAGTGTTGCTCTGAGCCTACACACACACACACACACACACACACACACACACACTCCTCTCTTTCCCACTCGGCCTTTCGAGTCTCCTGGTGTCGACATGTTTGGATCCTGTAGCTTTGTTTTCATGTGTTCACAGCTGCTGAACAGACTGAAGCTGATCTGATCAGATCAGATACTAAAACACGAGGAAACAACGACCTCAGATCCCCTGAGTGCTGCTCTGCCTCACACACCAAACCTCATTCACTGTTTATCATATTTAAAGAGGAGGTATCAGTTTATCACAAAACTGCAGCAGTCAGACTGAAGTGTTTCCAAACTTCTCCATGATAATGTTATTTATAATATATTTATTGTTTAGTGTATATACAATCATTTTCTCTTTCAATGCTTATGTTAATAAGGTTGATGCTCTTTTCAAAAAAATATTTTTTATTTAAGTTTTTTTCCACTATAATCATTATACTTATTTTTTACATTTTTTATTTTCATTATTATCATTATTTTATTTCATTTTTTTTATCTAATATTATTTTTCCCCACTATTATTATTATTCTTGTTATTATTATTATTATTATATTTTCACTATTATCATTATTTTTATTTATTTTTTTATTATTTATTTTGTATTATCATCATTTTTTATTTCATTTTTTAAAATTATTTTCACTAATATAATTTTTATTTTATTTCTTAGAATTCTTTTCACTATTATTATTATTAGCTTTTTTTGCTTAAGATTTTTAACTATTATCATTATTATTATTATTATTATTTAATTTATTATTGAAAGATTAAGGTATGTTGTCTCTATGAGGGCGGGCTGTGCAGGTAAACCACTAATGATTCTGCAGCTGTTAAATATGAATCCATGTTAACAGATTCTGCAGAGAAACTGAACATCTGGTGAAAGAGTCTCTTTATCGGCTGCACACTGTTTATCTGCTCCTCCTCAGCAGCACTCGGCTCTCAGCCAGCAGTGGGGTGTTCCAGGGTCTCGATGCTCTGACGCCTCCTTCACTCTCCCTCCCTTTCTTGTTTTTATCTCCAAATTCTTCCTCCTCTCGTCACTGGCTGTCGACCTTCCCGGCTCCGAGTATCTGAGCAGACACAGAGTGAGCTGGCAGCCGGCTGAGGACGGATCACTGGACTCTCCCTCTCTCTGCAAGACTCTCTCTCTCTGTCTGGGACGAGGAGGTTCCTCTCCTGCCAACTTCTCCTCACACTCAACAATTACACAGAATGACTAATAACTGTGAGAAGAGGAGAAGCAGACAAACACCCAGAAAGTCAGAAAACACAAAAACGCTTTTTCTCTTCCTGCTGGCGTCTCTGGAGCTGTGAATCTCTACAGCAGGTGAGAGGAGCTGAGACGATCTGCTGTCAGACTCTCTCCACTGTTGTGTTGTTCCTCCGGCTGAAAGCCAACAATAACAGAGAATAACAGAGATCTGAGAGGAGTCCTCCCTCGTCTCGTCTCTGATCTCCAGACTCTGCTGACCTCTCCCCACAGGGGCCTGCAGCCAGAGCGCTTTCTGCAGCCAGAGCGCTCTCTGCAGCCAGAGCATTCTCTGCAGCCAGAGTATTCTCTGAAACCGGAGCGTACTCTGCAGCCGGAGCGTTCTGTGCAACCGGAGCGTTCTCTGCAACCGGAGCGTCCTCTGCAGCCGGAGTGTCCTCTGCAGCCGGAGTGTCCTCTGCAGCCAGAGCGCTCTCTGCAGCTGGAGCATTCTCTGAAACCGGAGCGTCCTCTGCAGCCAGAGCGTTCTCTGCAGCCGGAGCGTCCTCTGTAATCGGAGAACTCTCTGCAGCCGGAGCGTTCCCTGCAGCCAGAGCACTCTCTGCAGCCGGAGCGTCCTCTGCAGCCGGAGCGTCCTCTGTAATCGGAGAACTCTCTGCAGTCGGAGCGTTCCCTGCAGCCAGAGCACTCTCTGCAGCCGGAGCGTTCTCTGCAGCCAGAGCACTCTCTGCAGCCGGAGCGTTCCCTGCAGCCAGAGCGTTCTCTGCAGCCAGAGCACTCTCTGCAGCCGGAGCGTTCTCTGCAGCCAGAGCACTCTCTGCAGCCGGAGAGTTCTCTGCAGTCGGAGCATCCTCTGCAGCCGCAGCGTCCTCTGCAGCCAGAGCATTATCTGCAGCCGGAGCATTATCTGCAGCCGGAGCATTATCTGCAGCCGGAGTTCTCTCTGCTCACATCAGAGCTGCACACTTTGTCTTTTCTCTTTTATAGAAGTGGTGGCTGAAGGTTCATCCAGGTCAGTCAGGGCTGAGGCTCAGCATGACTCTGCAGATATTGCTCTCCTAAAACAGGGATTTATTCTCTGATTTTAAACATTTTATCAATATATCTCATTATGAAGATTAGAAATGTTTGGGAAAATTACAGAAAATTCTCTTTTACTGACCTGAAAAAAGATGCAATGTCCTAATTCAGGTTTTGGCTCAAAAAGTTGCTCAAATTGGCCATTTCCTCATGCTGTTTTTAATTGATGTTTCAGCTACAAAATTGTATTTTTACTTTATTTTTATTTGACTATTTTCATTATTTATTTATTTATTTTTAAGCACTATTATCATTATTTTTTATTTTTTATTTATTTATATAAATTTATTTATTTTGTTATTTGTTTTTTTACTATTATAATTTTTTTCACTATTTTCATTTTTTTATTATTTTTCCACTTTTATAAAAAAAATTAGATTTTTTTTTTTTTTACTAACATCATTATTTTAATGTAATTTTTAAATACTTTTTTCCCACTATTTAATCATTATTCTAATTGTTAACATTGGAGTTTTCATATCCAAAAACAAACAATATCAAATCCTACAAAAATCTATATTTTGCCACAAAAAAAACATTACGAAAAAAAACAACGATTTTGAAAAAAAGAAAAGGACTTGAGGGGAAAGTCTTCATTATAGGAACTTTATATGTCATGGCGGCGATTAAAGAGCGTCTGTAACTGTCTGTTTAAACTTGAACACATGTAACACATGGAACACACACACACACACACACACACACACACCCACACACACACACACACACACACACACACACACACACACACACACACACAAAGGGAGGATCCAGACGTTACAGCAGCTTTGATGTCATGTTTCTCTGTCAGATCACATTAAATATTCCAGCAGCTGTTTCCTGTTACAGAGTCACACTGACGTACAGACTCGACTCTGATGGGAGAACTGGCAGAACTGGGAGAATGAAAAATCAGTGAAAACCCTCCCCCTTATATGAACTCAAATTCTCAGAACTTTTTTCTCTAAAAGTGCTGACATTAATATGAATAATTCAGATTTATTGTTGTAGTTTGCTGTAGACTGCAAAGAAGAAAGCTCTATAATTTCTCCTGACGAAAATCCCAATATGGATTATATATCTTGATAATGGTATATATCGTGATGACACAGCATGTCTTCTGATAATTCAATGAATAAATAGTGTGTATTTGAAGTAACCGCATGATCAAACCCATTTCTAAAGCCCTGTGTTGATAAAATACCTGATCAATTAAATATATTTTCACTTTAGTGCAAACTAAATTGTTTCAACACAAATAAATCAGAATTTCTTACAAATTTAAGTCAATATGTTAAATATGGTAAATATCAAGTCGTATGATGTAATTATGCAGATATATGATTTAATATGAAAGATAATACATTAACATATAAAGCAGGGGTATCAAACTCGCGGCCCACGGGCAAATTGCGGCCCTCATGACGATATTTTGTGCCCCCACCCTTGATATGAAAATTTAATTTGAGTTTTATATGAATGGCACTTTACCATACTTACTTTTTTTGGTAATTTTGTGTCTTTTTTTAATAATTGTGTGTCTTTTTTAATAATTTTGTGTCTTTTTAAAATAATTTTGTGTCTTTTTTAAATAATTTTGTGTCGTTTTTGGTAATTCAGTGTTATTTTATGGTAATTTTGTTTCTTTTTGTAAGTAATTTAGGTTTTTTTCTCTTTCATTTTGTGTCTTTTTTGGGTCATTTTATGTCTTTTTTAAAATAATTTTGTGTCTTTTTTGGTCATTTTGTGTCTTGTTTGGGTAATTTTGTGTCTTTTTTCAAGTAAATTAGTGTTTTTTCAGTCATTTAGTGTCTTTTTTGTAATTTTGTGTCTTTTTTTGGTCATTTTGTCTTTTTTTAAATAATTTTGTGTCCTTTTTATTTGGTCATTTTGTCTTTTTAAAAAAAAAAAAGTAATTAATTTTTTTTCTGTCATTTTGTGTCTTTTTTGTTGTAATTTTGTGTCTTTTTTTGGTCATTTTGACACTGCCTCCAGCGGCCACCTGGTAATTTGAGTTTGAGACCCCTGATATAAAGTGTTCGCTCTGCCCGATGTTATCATAATCTATTTTAGGGTTTCTTAAAGATTTTATTAGTCTGTCTGAATAAACGGCTCACTGTAAGAGTTATTTAACAGGTCAAACTGCATGTTCTCAGATTAGACTGTATATATAAAGAGCCTGAAGCTCTATGAAATCATCCTGATGACAAACAACTTGTCTTCTCTACAGTAAAGATGTAAAGTCATGTGTGTCCTGCAGCAGAACTCGAAGTGTTCAGAGAAAAAAAAGCATCTTGTGACAGTAAAAGATCCAGAGAGCGTCAGTCCTAACAGGACACTTTATATTTATAGATCTGTGATATTACATCTGTTTCTGTTTCTGTTCTGCTGTTTTACACTCAGTCTGTTCCTGCTCAGAGCTGCTGGTGGAGCCGAGTCACAGAGAGCAGGACAGAAAAACATTTATTCTATTGTCTTTGTGCTCGGAGGGGAATCACCGTTTAAACAGCTTAAACAGTTTAAACAGTCTGGCAGCAAAAGTTTCCAAACACTCATCATCAAATAACAGATCATTTCTCTGAAATTACAGATAATATATAGTAAATATCTGTATTTAAAAAAAACATATATATCTGTAGAATAACAAAATTTTGCTTCCACACTTTTAAATGTTTCAAAACTATTTATTTTTGCTTTTCTTTTTTAGATTCAATTTTTAGAGCTTTACTGTAAGAAAACAGAAAGTTTCCTTAATTTTACATTCTGCAATATGATGTGTAATGTTTTTTTTTTTTTTTTAACATAGCATTCACTGTAATTTAACATTGAAGATCATTATCAATTGAAAAATACTAACACAAATTTTTTCTTTAGATTACTTTACAGATTTCAACTTATATTTTATGGTTAATATTTGTAATAAAAGTTTTTTTAAAAGGGCATTTGCACTTAATGTAGAAACGAAGAAAAGAAAAACCCTGTAAATACAGATAATTTGCTAAAAAATAAGTCTTCTTTGTGTTTTTACAGTGTGCAATAATTAGTTGTTAAGTCAATCTACAGAAAATGAATTGCTAACTTTTCTGATAATCTACTGAAGTTATTTTTTAAGCAAAAACACTAAATATTTGCAGCTTTCAGCTTCTTTAATTTGAGGATTTGCTCATTTTTGTCAGACAAGATGAAATATCTTTTTTAAAAGATGACAGTTGTTGTTATTTTAATTGCTTTTTGACATTTTAAATTTCACATTTTAATTAATTGACAGAATAATTAGCAGATCAACTGATAGTTAAAATATATTTTTGTTGCAGCATCTAAAGGAATAATATTCAACCTTTCCCCAATAAAATGTCTAAAACTGACGAGACCTATATTATGTTTTGTTCAGTTGTTACGATCATTTTCAAACCCAAAGAAATCTTTAAGTTTAATCAAGTTAACACTCTTTTTAATCTGGCATCATGTCCCCTTTGTGCATCTATTACCTATTATTATATACCTATCTATTATTTTTTGTGGACTTTTTTACCAGCTGTAAGTTAAAGATTTCCTCTCATTTCACCAATCCAACCAAGAAACAAGAAACAGCCTCAAACCGAGGGGAAAAAAAGGGCTGTCTGCACACTTTTGTTCACATAATGTTAAAATGTTCTTTAACTGAGAATCAGGATGATAAATGTTTCTCTGGTCTCTCAGACTGGAACTCTCGGATTATTATGATGAATGAAATTACACTTAATTCACAGCAGAGTGAACCAACACGACATATAGAATATTCACTTCATGTTCTCTGCTGGAAACACACACACACACACACACACACACACACACACACACACAGAAACAAAGAGCAGCCTCATTACTACACACACCCTGCACCTTCCACTGACGGTGCACACGTGTGTGTGTGTGTGTGTGTGTGTGTGTGTCCTCATGTGCATCTGGCTAATGGTCGCTTTGGGAAATCCTCTGAATCTTGTTATAACTACACACTCCATATATATGTACATACAGGCTCAGAGACACACATGCAGCCACACCCATGCATGCAGACAGACAGACACACACACACACACTGCTGCTGCTGTGATCTAATTTTAGGCTCCTCAGTAGATTTCTCTTCAGTCTTCAGTGGACGGAGCAGAACAGTTTGTTTCATGATTCTGATGTTTTGGAGAGATGCATCAGTATGAGCATGTGAGCGTCGGTATCTCACAGTATTCAGATTACTTCACTGCATTAAAAGTGCTAATACGCACTGTGAAATTACTACACTAAAAGTAAAATTCCTGCATTAAAACTATACATTAAAGTATTTAAATGTACTTAAAGAATCAAATGAAAAAGTACTCGTTATGCAGAATGCCTCCACTCATGTTGTTTTATATATTCCAAATATATTATTGGATTATTATTATTGATGCATTTATGTAAGCAGCATTTAACTGCTGTACGGCTGATTATAAATAATTAATTATTATTATTATTATTTTATTTTTACGAATACTGCTGTTATAATGCTGCAATAGCACTAAAGCTGCACTGTAAAAAAAAAAAAAGTTTAAAAAAACCTATAAAAAGTCTGGTACTTACAGTGAAATACTTTTATTTGAATATATATATATATATCTGTAGTATAACTAAAGGATTTCATACTTTAGTATGACGGGAAGTGTTTGACTTTTTTTTTTTTACAAATTCTTTTTACCTTTTTTATATTAAATTTAAAGTTTTACTGTAAGAAAACAGAAAGTTGCCTTAATTTTACATTCAGCAAAATTGTGTGATTTTTTTTGCATTTTTACATAGAATTCACTGTAATATAACATTCAAGACCATTAAGCAATTTTTTCAATGATTCTTTTTGACGTTATAATAAATATAAACAGAATAAATCAAATTCAGAACACAGAGTTTATATTAATTAAAAATACAACAACAAATTGTTAGCAAATTGTCCAAACTTATTTGTAATAAAGGTATTTTGGCTTTGTAGCAGCTTTTGGCTGCTAAAACTGCTGAATACAATGGAGCATTTACATGTGATATTACTGCATTATTGTGGTATTTAAATGGTGTATTCAGTAAAGAATGTGAATACTTTCTACAACTCTCTCTGTGGTGTGTCGGGTCTTTGTTGGAGTTATGAGGCCGCGGGGTGAGGCTCTGTGAGGCTCTGCGAGGCGTTCACTGACTATCAGGAAAAGTGACAACAGAGTGACAGCAGAGAGCGACTCGCTGAGAGACGACGAGCAGGCGACATTCCTACCACGGGAATGTGGTTTTACATCCCGACGAGATAAGAGGCTCAAGTTCATGACAGCTAAAGTGTGAATATGAACGTGTGTGTGTGTGTGTGTGTTATCTTCCTGATTTAAACAGTTCACAAACAGGTGGACATCATCACTGTGTTTAGTGTCACAGGTAACTACAGCTACTAGCATAATGTGACTCTGGTTAGGCCTGTCACAATAAAAACATTTTTAGGATGATATATTTTCCCAGAAACTATCACAATAAACGATAGTATCGTTAATGTCGTTTTAGGACCATTTCATGCCACTGATGTAATGAAATTAGAGCATAACAATCAAAAACATCCTTTTAAACAGCAATTATTTTTTAAATCTCAAGAATATTAAACATTGGGATTGAATTGTGGAAAAGAAATATTAATTTATCCTAGATAAATAAACATAAATAATCTAAATTACAATAAAACAAATAAAATAGGCTTTCAGGCTCTGTTAAGAAAAAAAATGCGCTGAGATAACTATTTTTAATTATATTATTTTATATTACAAATAACATATAAACAGCTGGAATGGCTGCTAGGGGAATAAAGTATTTTTTCTCCCTGTAATTCATGCTGCCTATCAAACATTTGCACAATACTTTAAACACAACACAAAAAAGTGTAAATGACGTATGTAAATGACGTATGTAAATGACGATATATCGAGTCCAGAAAAAAACTATCGTGTCCATTTTATCGAACAATAAGTCGATATAACAATTATCGTGACAGGTCCAACTCTGTTTAAACTCTTATTAAGGGTATCTTTCTACTGTGAAATGTGATCTTCGGTTTCCAATCCATATAAGACAACAAATGTCACGAAGTATGCACATGATGATTTCCTCAGTTAAACATCACGATGGAAGATGATATCGTCAGCACAAGTCTTTCAAACAATCAAATAATAAGGCCACAAAACCCTCTACAGGGGTTATATCCACCAGACATGACAGAGCATGAATTACATACATAAACAGTAAATAATAAGCTTGTTCTTAAAGGTTTTACTTGAACAAACTCTCTTCTACTCTAGATTTGTTGGTGAAACAGCCCGAGTGTGCATAAAATCAGTCTGTGCACCTTTAAATAAATCACAACTGTTCCTTAATAAATGCCGACACAAACATGTGCCCAGGTGGAGGTGTGGACGGGGTGTGGGGCTTTTAAACTAGATGTTGCACTCAGCAGTCACAATAGATGATCAGCCCAACCCTAAACCAAATCATTTACTATTGTTAAAGCTGCACAATACACTGTAAAAAATGTTTTTAGAAATTACAGTAAAACACTGCCAAATTGCATCAGAGATAGGTCATAAAATTGAACATTGTACATCACCGTAGTAGATACTTTTAATTACTGTAAATCAAAGAATAGCATAAAACTTTAAATTCTACTGTCATAAGCTGTAGAAAACACACAGTTGTGCTGTAAAAATGAACAATTTTCATGTAAAATGGATGGAGAAATACCATGATGACACAAGTATCCTGAAAGTAATGGGATTATCCAGTATAAATTACAGTTTTTTTGCTGATATTTACATTTACATACGCTCACTGTATTTCTTACGGTGAAGTTCTGGCAACCACAGCTGCCGGTATTTTACTGTAAATTAAACAGATTTTTTTTTACAGTGTATAATATTATTATAATATTTTTTGACATTCTCGCAGAAGGTTTTAGGGATGTTCATGTCCCGTCAGAAGGCCCTTTAACAGTTTGTGTTTTTGTGCCCAACCATCACAGTAAGGGAGTCACAGTGCGGTGCATAAAACTAATTGCTGCACGCATGTTCCACCTATAAAAAACTTTTATCCAACAGGCTGATTGGCTGTGAGTCAGTCACACTGCTGATGGCGAGGCAAATGAAGCCTCCTGCAGGTTTCTGTCAGCCACAGAAAGAGAGAAACGTGCATGTCAGATAAGGACGATGTGTCAGCGTTGCTCCACTTTTAAAGGAGGATGAATGTAAACACAACCAAAATGCTAAAACACATTCAACAGCTTCACCAACAAGTGTTGATGAGCAGGATGATAAATGTTTGGGCCTGTTGTTTGACATTATGTCTGGAATGTTTTAAGCCTAGCCCGGTTCTTTTGTTTTTCACCTAATGTTGACCAAAGTGTTTTTTAAGTGTTTAAAGCAGCAGTTATCATGTGTAACAATTACATTCATAATCAACATATTTGTGGTTCAGAAGTGTAGAGATTCAAATCTTTCTGTGGTTTGCAGAAACGTACAAAGCCAACATTTATTCTGGTGACTCAGTTGAAATGTAAACATTACATTACATGTCATTTAGCAGACGCTTTTGTCCAAAGCGACTTACAATAAGTGCATTCAACCTGAAGGTACACAGACGTTTGTTATTGTTATTAACCAAAAACTTCTGTCATACCAGAGCAGGAGAGGCTGCAGAAGCAAAACACCTGATTGGTTGCTTCGACTTTTACTTTTTAAGATAATAAATGTGCTATTTCTTCTATTATAAATGACATAATCTCACTTACTTCATTAGCATTCAAAAGTGATCAATTATGAAATTTTACAGCACAAAAATACATATGATTTCTCTGTTATCCAAGATATCAACACCCTTCTAATGTCAATTTTCCAACTCTCTAGCTGTAGTAAAATACCTTTCGTCTCTCCCTGTCCTGCTGTCGTTACAGCCTGGGTTTGTCCAAAATTGTGTTCTAAAAATCCTACTAAAGACAGAAATATTAAAAAAACAATTCTACTTCATTTGTTAAAACTGTACCAGTGATCTGCATGAACTAGAGAGATGTTGGATATTTTAGTAAATCACAATGTTACGACTTCATACTTCAGATCAGAAGCTGAAGTTCCAGTTCGACTCTGACACCTCAGGGCCGAGCTGTAAATAAAAACTGACTCACATGTTTCTGGATTTAGACTCAGTGAAGTCGTGTACAGTAAACCTTCCTGACCTTCAGCTGCAAAGATTAGAAAGAGTGTATGAAGAAAATTAAGGTCCCTCATCACCATCATCTAATGAGGCAGAACTCAGAGGTGAAGCCTGCAGGATTTTTACCTTCATATAAAGAGGTGTGACTAAAACATTTTGTGCTCTCAGCGTGCAGCGAGAGTCTTTCTGCTTCTCTCACACTGAGCTTCACTGGAACACACACGTACAGCACAGCAGGAGCCTTCCCCTTTCATTTCTCCGCCCATCCCTTTCTCTCTCTCTCTCTCTCTCTCTCTCTCTTTCTTTCTCGCTCTCACTCTCTCTTGCTCTCTCTTTCTCTCGATCTCCCTTGCTCTCTCCCTCACTCTCTCTCACTCTCTCTCTCTCTCTCTCTCTCACTCTCTTCACTCTCCTCTCTCTCTCTCATTCTCCTCTCTCTCTCTCTCTCTCTCGCTCTCTGCATTTTACCCACACAAACATAATTTTAAGGAAGCCCACAAACGCCTGATGAAATACAAAGAAGCAGGGATTTCTCTGTGCAGATGAAGCAACACCAGGCCTCCGGCTGCTCTCAGCTCCTCTGGGCTTTCCCTGGACCAGTTACTGTGAGAGACACAGACCATAATGAGGCTCAGACATTAAAACCAGAGAGTGAGAGAGAGAGAGAGAGAGAGAGAGAGAGAGAGAGAGAGAGAGAGAGAGAGGGAGAGAGGGAGAGAGTGACAGAGAGAGAGAGAGAGAGAGAGGGAGAGAGAAAGCGATTGAGGAGAGAGAGAGGGGGGAGAGAGAGGGAGAGAGGGAGAGCAAGTGAGCGAGAGTGAGAGAGCGAGAGCGAGAGTGAGAGAGCGAGAGTGAGAAAGCAAAAGAGAAAGCAAGAGGAAGAGAGGGGAGCGAGAGAGCGAGAGCAAAAGAGAGGGAGTGAAAGACAGAGAGAGAGAGAGCGAAAGTGAGAGCAAGAGAGAGAGCAAGAGAGAGTGAGAGAGTTAGAGAGAGAGAGCGAGAGAGAGAAAACGAGAAACAGAGTAAGAGAGATAGATAATGCAAGAGAGAGCGAGATACAAAGAGAGAGAGAGCGAGAGAGATAGATAATGTGAGAGAGAGTGAGATACAAAGAGAGCAAAAGTGAGAGCGAAAAAGAGAGAGAGAGTGTGAGAGAGAGACAGTGTGAGAGGAAGAGCGAGAGTGAGAGAGCGAGAGAGAGACAGACAGAGAGAGAGGAAGAGAAAGAGAGCGAGAGAGAATGAGTGAGAGAGAGACAGAGAGAGAGAGTGAGAGAGAGAGATCGGGCGAGAGAGTGCGGGAGAGTGAGCGGGAGAGAGACAGAGAGAGAAAGAGAAGGAGAGTGAGAGCGAAAGGGAGGGAGAAAGAGAGAGAGCAAGAAAGAGAGAGAGATTGAGCGAGAGAGAGAGAGAGAGATATTTATGGCTCCCCTCCAGGCCTCTCTTCCTCGCTGCGACCCACATTCCACTCTCTGTGACGGTGAAATATTCATCTCCGTTATCGCAGCTGATCAGGATGGAAGCCTCAAACAGCAGCGTGGGCTGTGTTTGGAAATGCTGCATCATGCAACATTTAATATTTTAACAGGGAATGTGTGTGTGCGTCGTGTCTCTGCACCGTGGGTAATTTTCAGCATGCATGAGCCAGAAAAGGTCGCAGATAAAGAGGGGGCGGGAAACTGGAAGATGGCGGATAAAAAGGATGCAAACAGAGGAAGGAAAAGGTGAGAAAATGTGAACGTACTCGGCACTCTCAGAGAGAGAGAGAAAGAGCAAGAAAGAAAGGGGGAGAGAGCGAGAGAGAAAGCGAGAGAGAAAGCGATAGTGAGTGTGCAAGAGAGGGAGAGAGAGAGAGAGAGAGAGAAAGCAAGAGAGGGGGAGAGAGGGAGAGAGAAAGTGAGCGAGAGCGAGTGTGCAAGAGAGGGAGAGAGAAAGTGAGCGAGAGCGAGTGTGCAAGAGAGGGAGAGAGAGAGAGAGAGAGCGAGAGAGAGAGCAAGAGAGAGAGAGCAAGAGTTAGAGAGGGAGAGAGAGAGAGAGAGAGAGAGCAAGAGAGAGAGCAAAAGTTAGAGAGAGAGGGAGAGAGAGAGAGCAAGAGCGAGAGATTGAGAGAGAGAGAGAGAGCGAGTAAGAGTGAGAGAGAGAGAGCGAGTAAGAGAGCGAGAGAGAGCAAGAGCGATAGATTGAGAGAGAGAGAATGAGAGGGAGAGCAAGAGAGAGCAAGAGAGAGGGAGAAAGAGAGTGACAGAGAGAGAGAGAGAGAGCGAGAAAGAGAGATAGAGAGAGCGAGAGAGAACAACAGAGCGCAAGAGGGAGAGAGAGAAAGCAGGAGCGAGAACGAGAAAGCACAAGAGTGAGAGAGCGAGAGAGAGAGAGAGAGGGAGCGAACAAACATAATCCTTCAGTCGATACACTTCGTCTGTTGAGCTGTTTTCAGAACGTCAGCTGTGATTTCATCAGGCATCATGAGGCTCCGACCGGGCACCAGATGCCTTCAGAGGCGAGGCCCTGAGGCTGCACACACTCATCTGTCCACACACACACACACACACACACACACACACACACGCTTTGTTCTACACTGGAACGACATGAGACAAAGGCTCAGGAGGTGAAGCTGCACAAGATCTGCTACTGTTTCTGCAACTCAGCACAAACGCAGTTGAGGGGCGGAGGCTGCAGCGTGTTTGGGAGGAAGACTTTGAAGAGTCTGCTGCACCGTGTGCTCCCAGAGAAACACCTGCTGCTGATATTAGGCAGCATATGTTGCTCTTCTCAGCTACAAGTCATCAAGGACGCCTCGCTACAGGAGCATCTGAAAACAAGCCGTCCGTCTGCACAGAAACGTGCCACTGACGTGTTATATTTCACACAAACATCATTATAAGGAAGCCCACAAATGGCTGATGAAATACAAAGAAGCAGGGAGAGAGAGCGAAAGAGAGAGAGGAGAGATGAGAGTGAGAGAGTAAGAGCGAGAAAGAGAGCACGAGAGCGAGAGAGCAAGAGAGAGAGAGCCAGAGCGAGAGAGTGAGAGAGCGAGAGAGAGAAAGACAGATCGAGAGAGCGAGGAGAGTGAGAGAGAGCGAGGAGACTGAGAGAGAGAGAGGGAGAGAGCAAGGGAGATCGAGAGAAAGAGAGAGCAAGAGAGAGTGAGAGCGAGAGAGAGAAAGAAAGAGCGAGAGACAGAGAGAGAGAAAGAGAGAGATAGCGAAAGAGAGCGAGAGAGAAGGAGCGAGAGAGTGAGAGAGCAGGAGAGAGACTTTTGACTTTAAAAATAACTTTATTTATCAGGTAGGTATTCTCAATATCAAAAGTTCATCAGCAGCACTAACCAACCAAGAAAACAAACAAACAAACAAAAGACAGAACAAAAAACACAAAACAAAACAACAAACAATGAAAAAAACCAAACCATCACAAAACAAAGAAAGCCATTATAATGATCAGTGTGACGGTCAGAAGGCGAGCAGCAGCTCTCCTGCCCCGCCCACAGAGCACAGCACCGCCCCCTCAGCCCAGAGAGCTGAGAAGGATTGCAGGTCACCAACAGTGAGATAATAAGCATGTTCAACCCTGATACGTGCAGCCAGCAGCCCCTTCATCACCTCCTCTCCCTCAGTGCATCCTGAACCCTTTACCTTGTTTTTTCTGGAGATCCAGATCGCCAGCTTTGCCACAGCAAACACAACATTCATCAGAATACAAACCCTCTCTTTTCTCACTTTGTATTTGGGACCAAAAATAAACAGATCCAAAGAAAAATGTTCCCCAAAACCGGTGCACCACGACCTTAACAGTCCCAGCAGACCAGCTAAGCGAGGACACTCAGTGAACAGGTGAGCCAGAGTTTCGTCCTGTGTGCAGAACAGACAGCCCCTCCCATGACCCGGGTCCAGGTGTGCTATGTGTCTGTTCGTAGCTATTGCTCCGTGTATAATCCTCCACTGCAGATCAGCTGAGCGCTTCTCAACAGGCAGCTTATACAAGGACCTCCAGCTGCCTGTCGGGGACTTGTCCCGGCCAAACACCTCGGTCCACCTCGACACTTTCACTCCGACCAGAGAGTCCAGACGACACACCTTCACACACAGCTGGTACAGCGGCTTCTTCTCCACGGTCTCAAAGGTCCCCAGCCTGGGAGTAACGAAGGTTAGCAGCCTGTCCCCCTCCTCCTGCCACTCCCCCACAGGAGCAACAGTTAGAGCTGGAAAGCTGCAAAGACCTCCGTCCTCCCACTGCTCACCACAGGTTTGACTCCTAACGTAGGCCCTCATGGGCCCCGGCAGGGAGGCAAAGACCTCCTTCACCATTCAGCAGGAGAGAGAGGGCAAGATCGAGAGTGAGAGAGCAAGAGAAAGAAAGAGTGAGAGAGAGAGACAGAGAGAGTGAGATCGAGAGAAAGAGAAAGCGAGATGCAATGAAAGCGTTTCTCTGTGTTCATCACTACGAGCTTCTTTAGCCAACAAAAAGTCCAAAACAACTTGCATCATGATTTGCCTGCATTTTGTCCTTGTACGTAGCCTGGCTAACACCAGACTATTCTCAAATGAGGGCTAGTCTGGCAACGAGCAATGTATTTTTCCGTAGAGGAGGTGTGGTTTACGATCCTCCAGAGCCGGTTATTGGATGCTTAGAATGTCTATCAAAAGCGTCTGTAGGTAGCTCTTAGCCAATCAGATCAGTTATACCAGATGACGTAGTAGAGCAACAGAAATGGATGTTTGTTGTGTGTGTGTCTGTGAGAGAGTGTTGCTGCTGCGTTGCTTCTCCAGTTCTCGCTTTCTGCAAGATTATTTATTTTCACGCTTTATTCCCCCTCCTGTCATTCAGCCACACACATCCACGGATTTTATGGGCAATAATCAAGCTGCTGCGGGCCTCTCGGCGGCTCCGCTGTCCGCGGTAGCGGGGCTATTAGCCGTTAGCGGCTATTAGCTATTAGCTGCTAACGGCGCTAATAGCCGCTAGCGACGCTAATAGCCCCGCTACCATAACGCCGGTGATCTCAGCGGAGCCGCCGAGAGACCATTCGCCTTTCAACTTTCGCTCTAAACTATTTAAAACACCATCTACAGCTAAAGAGAGTTTCGCGTCTGCTGCAGACATGTTGGATCCGGAAAACTACAAGCTTCCAAGTGCCGAGTAGTACGGGTCATCGTCTTGCCGTCCCTCCCCGCTCTGTGATTGGATCCCTAAAACAGGGCTAAGATCTCCCTCTAGTTTCCAGACTCCGCCGCAGTTCGAAATTAAATTTGAGCGCGCAAGGCAGTCTGGGTATACCCAGGCTACCTTGTACGCCTAATATGTGAACTAGTTTTGCACATGCACATTAGACAGAGATTTGTTTATCTTGAATATAAATGTGGCATCAAATCATCACTGACTCCTGTGCATGAATCCCCACAGCGCAGTGAAGCCTGGATGCACAAGAAAGCTCATCACAACAAAAAACACATTGCAAGCCGAGGTCTTTTTTGTGCTTTAATGAAAATAATTCCTGGTCTCGGACAGTTCGCTGATGATTGTGAGTGTGAGAAATGAGCTATGAAAGAGAAATGTTCCTGTTAGCTTTTAGAAATCAAACAGCATGATTTGAATCCGCTGCTCTGAAATTGGACGGCTGTCAGGAGGTTTGATTCAGTGATAAAGATAATAAAATGCTGCCAGCCTTTCACTGAATGGAACCAGAAAGACTTGTTGTTATTGTCACATTTGCAGGTGCTACTCCTGTTTATCTGCATGCTGTGAATGCCAGTTTAATACCTCATCATGTGTGAAACCTGGAGATAAATGTGAAGCGAATGCACGGTAACCTTTCTTGTTAAGAGTCTTGGAACTAATTGCTATTTACAGTGTTACATAAGTGACATTTTCCATTATCCGTGCTCGCCGCAGTCAGTCAGCAGCGTCGTGCTGCAGAAATCCACCGTGAGGAGGAGAGAGAGATGAACAGAGACGGAGGGGAAGCCCGCTGAGTGACTCATCACCTGCATCAGGATCCTGCAGGCAGAGCGACACGGAGACTGTCTGAGTCTGCACAGAGTGACCCACACACACACATACACACACACACACACTGCTACACGCAGGCCAGGGATCATCTCAGGCTTGTTTACATTAATGCATATTCATGATAAACATAATGAAAGTTATCAGAGCTTTAAACCCACAACCTGTTCATATTTACAGACTCGAATCGTGGATTGCGACACTTCTGTGCACTTTAGATCATTTAAACAGGGATATGGAAGTTTGTGAATGTTTTTCGTACATTTTACATGTTTGTAACAACCCAGAAAATAAGCGAGAGAGAGAGAGAGAACGAGAGAGAGAGAGAGAGCGCGAGAGAGAGAGAGAGAGCGCGAGAGAGAGCGAGAGAGCGCGAGAGAGAGCGAGTAAGCTAGGAGAGAGAAGAGAGAAAGAGAGAGAGCAAGGGAGAGAGCAAGGGAGAGAGCGAGGGAGAGAACGAGAGAGAGCAAGAGCAAAAGAGAGAGAGCGAGAGAGGGAGGGAGGGAGAGAGGGAGAAAGAGCGAGAGAGTGAGCAAGGGAGAGAGCGAGCAAAGGCAATAGAAGAAATATTAATACAATAATGCAACTTAAAATCATTAAATTAGATTAAGTTTTAAATCATACTTAGTTTTCTTCGATGGAGATCTCAAATTTTACTCTAATAATCAATATTTGATGGATGTTTGCATGTTTAACTTTTGACTGTAGATGAACCCTGAATAGCGTCTGCATTTTCCTCTTGTCTGCCTGATTAATTTGACAGTTTCCTCAAACTCTGGAGAACTTTGTAGAAGCCTCTACTGCAAATATCTATGTAGTGTCAGTAGCCATGTTTCCATAAAAGTCTAAGTGAATTTTGAAGCGAAATTCTGAAATGTTGCATTAAAGAAAATGTGAATGAGTGAGTTTCCGTCAACTTCAGATCAAATAAACAAAGCAGCTACTTTCCTTGGAAAACAGCTGGCAGCACTGCTGTGGACATCACCCATCTCTAGTGCAAAGTTTTATTAAATTTATCATTCCATTAATATACAACATTTATTGTGGGGTTCCTCAGGGATCTGTCTCCTGTTTGAAGCTGATGTGAAACCAAAAACAGAGAAAACCACTCAAACAGTCAGATAACTGGGTCAGATCTGAAACTCTCACATGGAGACTTTCAGCTGACACGAGTCAACTTCATGCAGAGAAACAGATTTCTCCATCACATTGTGAGTTAACATGTAATTATTAAAATAAGCTTCAGCCACATGAGTCTCGCTAACATGACACTGAAACACTCAGCAGCTCTAATATCCCACTCACTGATCTCAGCGTCCTCCAGCTCGTCCTGCATCATAAACGCCTCGACGCTGCACACAGAAAAAACCTCCAGGCAAACTCATGATGACAGTAAATCAGCTCAACAGCCATCAGAGGAGCAGAACGGAGTGACATAAAGCTCTATGCATCATAAACAGCAAGTTTCTATAAGCCGGCAGCGACGGAGCGGAAATCTGTCGCTCCTGAAGGGAAGACGAGGGTCTGAGGGAGGTTTCTGTTGTGAGTAATCAGGATAAAGACTCTTTACGCTGCAGGGGGCTCTCACAGAGTCTTTGTTCCATACAAACACACAGAAAGTGAGCGACCGATACCAACAAACGGTACATAAACACGACCGAAACAGAGTCAGAGCTTTAAAACAATAATCTGTTGATATTTCCATGGCATGAAAATCAAAAGTCTAATCATATTCTTGACTTTTTTGCACTTTGGATCATTTAAAGTGGGATATTTAAGTTTGTGCATGCTTTTTACTGCATTTTACATGTTTGTAACAATCCAGAAAGTGCCAATGAAGCAGAGATCTGTGGTTCCTGGAGGAAGACGAGGGTCTGCAGGAGGTTCTGCTGTCAGTAATGAGGAACAGGCAACATGATATCAAATATTGCTCTAGGAACTAGAAACATGTTAATTATTTTCCTAGAATAAATGACTTAAAATTAAGAATAAAAATAAAATTAAAAAAATACATATTAGAATATATATAAATATTGAACTGGAATAAAGTTATTTATTTTAACTACTATAAATGTATATATTGCACTAAATTAAATGCTATTATTGTACTAAAATAAATTTATTTACTGCACAAAAATAAATGTATTTATTGCACCAAAATAAATGCATTTATTGCATTAAAATAAATGGATTTATTCCACTAAAATAAATGTATTTATTTCACTAAAATAAATGTATTTATTGCACAAAAATAAATGTGTTTATTGCACTAAAATAAAGATCTATAAAACCTATAAAATTTATTGTGATAGAATAAATTATCATCTCTATTTGCAATTATGGCACAAAAATTTAAAATACAGAGAGTAGATTTGCAAAACACAAAGACGTCATTATTAAAATAAAAAACTAACACAGGTTTGACAGATACTACCTGGATTACAAAAGGGATAAACATGATTGAGATATCTGGTTTTGCAGACGATCCTTAAAAAAACATTTTTCCACTAAATGATTTAGTAACAATGATCTGTCGAGACGGAGGATCAGTTAATATCTGCATTAATAACTTCCCACAGTCGTTCATTGAATCTGACTCAGTCTGAGACGTCTGATAATCTTTAAATCCTGCAGATCATCAGTCAGACCTTCATCCTGCTGAACAACATGAAGTCCTGAAGGTAAAGCTCTGAGAGCTGCAGCTGCTCGGGTGTTTCCTGCAGTGGGAGCTCCCTGTGTATGACTCAGCTGCTGAGTCACAGAGAGAAATACCTGCCAGACCGCCTCCCTCTCTGCAGATCTGTGGGATGAATGCACATTATGCACATTATGTAATGAGCGCTTTAAAGCTCCATTTAGCTTTTAGTGTTGCATTGTGCTGCTAATCCCACTGAGAAGCATCAGTTCCTGCAGATCTCAGTGACTTTTACGTGAAATTTTAATGCAATCTAACAACTGCAGCTGCAGCAAAAACTGAAAGTAACAATTATTTCAATCAATCTACAGTTTTATGTTCAATTTGGATTATTTATTCATATCTCTCACTGCACATTGGAGCTTAATCTTTTATTTTGTTGCTTTTTAAACCTTATTTACATGTCTTTTTATTGTGCTTCTTGCCTTTTTTGTGTCGTATGTAAAGTCCTTTAAATTACATTAGTTGTTGTTGAAAGATGCTATGTACATTTATGATGAATAATTAAGTCTTTTATCTGTTCCTAGAATGCAAAGTAACTATCTGCCATTTATCTAAAAATGGTGGTTTATTAAATGTCAGAAAAAAGGGAAAAATGTCCATCCAGATTTCTTAAAATCCAAGGTGATGCTTTTAAATGTTTTGCTCTGTCCAAAACCCAAAGCTATTCAGTTTGATTTGATATGAAATATAGAAAAGCAAGGATTCTCCTTATCAACTTTAAGAGGCTGAAAAGGAGCATTTTCTGCAATTTATGCATGAAAAATTATCCTAACAATTAATAATTTATCAAAGTAGATGCCGAAAATGTTTCCTGTCAATCAACTATGTTAGAAAAAGCTATTTTTTTCAGTCCAAAACCCCAAATTGGGAAAAATTTCCACCAATGTAAAATAGAAAGGAAGCAAATCCTCACATTTGAGAAACTAAATATATAAAATATCTGGTATTTTTTGCTGATGCATTACTGATGCTGCATATTTTAACTAATATAATATTGTATTTTTATTGTTTTTTAAACCTTATTTACATGTTTGTTACTGCGTTTTTTTACTTTTTGTGTTGAAAGATGCTATATACATTTATGACAAATAATTTAATCTTTTAGTCAATATAATAGCAAAAAAATATGTTCATCATCAGTTCCTAGAAAGCAAAGCGACTACAGCTGCGACTAACAATTAATTTGATTATCAATTTATCTGCCTCTTTATATGTCGTATTCTGTCAGTCCAAAACCCAAAGATATTCAGTTTTATATGATATGAAACAGAGAAAAGAAGTAATTCTCCATATTTGAGAGACTGAAAATGAGCATTTTCTGCCATTTTTGCATGAAAAATGACCCTAACAATGAATAATTTATCAGAATAGTTGCAGACTATCATTAAAATAGCTTATTTATTCTGTGCAACAGTCCAAAGCTGCAAATTGGGAAACATTTCCAACGATGCAAAATGGAAAAGAACAAATCGTCACACTAAAATGACCTGATGTGTTGATGTGATACGGCTCCTTGTTTCATCTCTCCTCATCTTATCAGAAGAAGCTGCTGAACTAACCGACAGAGACACAGAGTCAGATTAATCTCTGAAGCTCAGGAGGAGGCAGGACGAGGCTAACGGCTCCCCCGGTGAGCAGCTTCTCGTTAAGGAGCATCCTGTTATCAGCACAGACATCTTCATGAGCCGCTAAGAGTCTTATCACAGAGACAAAACTTCTCTCTGCCGAGAGGGAACGCAGAGTGGAGAGCAACACAAGGGAACAAACTCTAAACAAACACACACTCACTGGAAGGACGAGTGTGTCGTCAGGTGTGTGAGGAAACACTCGGATTACACCTGAAGCTGCTGTGTGTGTCGAACCTGGTCTCACAGGAATCTGTGAAATAGCCACGGATTCGCTTAACTCAAAATCCATGGAATAGCCACAGAATAACTGAAATTTCCGTGAAACTGACACGGATTTCGCTACAATGCAAGTTAATGACAGTCATATCCCGTGGCTATTCCATGGATATTTGTTCCTATTGGTTTGTTCCAAGTCACGTGACTTTCAAGGTCCCGGCGGTCAGAACAAAAAACATGGCGACAGTTCTCTCATTTTTAGTGAAAAAAATCAGTATTTTGACTTAGTTTCTGCATAAAAATGGATTTTGATCACATTTCTAGCGAGAAATATATGTTTTATTTTCTAAATATTCACTCAGTGAATGTACATAATCACTTTGTATGTTGGAATAGCCAAGAGATATGATATATCATTAACTTGCATTGTAGCGAAATCCGTGTCAGTTTCACGGAAATTTGAGTGATTCCGTGGCTATTCCACGGATTTTGAGTTAAGCGAATCCGTGGCTATTTCACGGATTCCTGTGAGACCATGTCGGTGTGTCAGACTGTTTGTTTCTGTGTGCAGCGGTTTGGACCTGCAGCTTCCCAGCAGGCTGTCTGTAGGTGTTGAACAGTGTTTATGAGCAGGGCGGTGCAAGAAATGATTCATGCACTTCAACTCACTCATAACAAACACTTTGCCAGCATGTTTCCCATCAATATGGACTCCTACCAAGCTGACAGAAATAGATTAAATGCACTATATGCACATTTCTCTACATCAAAACAATAACAAGAGACAGAGTCTGGGAGAACGGGAGTTTCTGCAGCTCAGGTTTGGATTCCTTCATCGTTCAGGAGGTCACGTTTCCTCAGTTTGTTTCTCTGATAACTTCAGATCCAGACGTACAATGAATAAAATCCCTAATCCATTTAAAATATATAAACTTTATAAATGCACCTGTGTGAATGCATTTATTGTCCCAGAAAACATTAGTGTGAATCCTAAAAGTTGTTTTTGCAATAGTATAAATGTAATTGTTTCTCTAGAATAAATGTATTTATTTTTACTAGAATAAACATATTTATTTGACTAGAATAAATGTATTTATTTCACTAGAATGTACATAAAATATTACACTATAATAAATATATTTTTGCATTGGAATGAATGTAATTATTGCGCAAGACTAAAAGTAATATCACTTGAAAATATGTATTTAATTCACTAGGATAATTTTATATATTGCACTAAAATAAAATAAATATATATAACTATTGCACAAGAATTAATGTATTTATCACACTAGAATAAATGTATTTTTATTTTTTATTTATTGCAGTTGAATACATTTAATTATTGCACTAGAATAAATAAAAGTATTGCTCTAAACTACAATTAATGATACCACTTGAATAAATGTATTTATTTCACTAGTATAAATGTAAATATTGCACTCAAATAGAAAAAAAAGAAAATAAATATTTATTTTTACTAGTATAATTGTATATATTGCACAATATAGGGACTAGAAAAATGGAAATATTGCACAATAATCCAGTATTTTTGTCTTTTAAAAGGAACATCCAGCCTCTGATAACTGAGTTTCTGTCCCACTTTCTCTCTCATAATACTTTTACTTTAACAGCCATGAACTCCTTTAAAAAGGAGCAGAATCTATTTGCATTTAATATGAGGACAATCAGCTCTGTTTACCCACTTCTGTCCAAAAATAACTCGTTACTACGGACAGCTGCAGCTCAGTTAGAGATCAGCAGCTCGGCTGTTTACGAGGTGAGAGACTGGAGACGTTCAGAGCTCCTGGAGGAGGAAACACTCAGAGATTAGCTGCAGCTGGCTCTGCTCTCTACCAATCCTCAACAACCTGATGATTAAAATACGCATTCATATGCAGCCGCGCCGGTTTAACTGCCTGTTTGTGATATTATACAGGGACATGAGATTATAAGGAGGCTGGGAGCTGCATCACCGTATTAAAGCAAAAGTTAAAAGGCAGAATTACCTCACTCAGCCTCCGTCACCATCAAATAAATAAGATCAACTAGACCTATGTTGTGACGTTCCACTATTACTGAACATTTATTTAAATAAACAATAAATAAATATAAATAAGATCAAACATGTTGTGCACTGCCAGAACAAACTAAAACTCCGAAACATATATTTAAAAAATAAAAATAAATAGATAAAATAAATAAATGAGGTCAAACATGATGAAGTGCACCGCGACAACCTACTGAAAATAAACATATATTCAATATGAACAAATAAAAATAATAAAAATAATGAAACCAAAAAGGAATTTAATCAAATATATTTTAGTGCACTGCCACAAACTTATGAAAATTCCTAAACATATATTTAAATAATAAATAAATAAATAAAATAAATAAATAAATTATGTCAAACTTGGTGTACTGTACTGTCAAAACCTACTGAAACTCCTAAGCATATATTTAAAAACAAGAAAAAAAATAATTAAACCAAAAATAAATCAAATATAGCTGCAGCTGTCTCTGCCAATCCTCAACAACCTGATGATTAAAATACGGAGCACTAATATGCAGCCGTGCCGGTTTAACAGCCTGTTTGTGATATTATACAGGAACATGAGATTATAAAGAGGCTGGGAGCTGTTTCACCGTATTAAAGCAGAAGTTAAAAGGCAGAATTACCTCACTCAGCCTCCGTCACCATTACACACGGTTACCATCGGCATGTTTACATCATCAGTGCAGTAACTGACTCAACTGTTGCCATGGATTCCTGCAGAAGGAGCCGTGTGGGCTGCAGTGATGAACGACTGAGGAGCAGCTGAGGAATAAGGCTCTCCGCTCCTCTGTTTATCCAGCCTGCATTGATTTGTGTGTTTGCTTCACAGCTGACAGTAAACATCATTATTCAGACTTTAATGAAGACTAACAGGATCAGCTTCTGCCCCGGCAACAACTTACACACAAACAAACTCAATTTCAATTAAAGTCTTCTCTGTGTTTTCTTCTTATTAGCAACAAATCTCACGAAAACAACAAAACCTACAAAGTTTTATTCCGTTTCTCTCCAACCTGTCACTGACAGCAGAGCCCATAGGTTCCTATGAACACATCATTATTTAGAAAAAGGTCACAAATATACTTTCATCTTTAAGAAAGGCTCAGTAATTTCAAGGATGCTCGATTTTTGCAAATATCATAAATATGACTCACTGAGTTTGAAAACATCAAACAAGCATTTACTAAACTTACGCTTGTCTTTTTTTTTTACAGTGGAGTTCCTTCAGCATTAAATATAATTCAACTAAAACTAAATAAATACATCTGACACGTTTAGGCGAATAAAATAACATAACACTATGTATAAAATAATAAATTAAAATAAACAAGACCAACTGGACCTATGTTGTGACATTCCACTACTACTGAACATGTATTTAAATAAAAAATAAATAAATATAAATTAGACCAAAATAAATAAGATCAAACATGTTGTAGTGCACTACCACAAAATAATATAAATTTTAAAAAAAAATTAAAAAAAAGTAAATAAATTAGGTCAAACATTACCAGAAAAATCAATATAAACAAATAAAATAAAAAAAATAATTAAACCAAAAAGGAATTTAATAAAATATGTTGTAGTGCACTGCCACAACCTATTCAATACTCCTCAACATAGATATACATATAAAATAAATAAATGAGGTCAAACCTGATGTAGTACAATGCCACAAGCTACTGAAACCACCACCACTTAAGCAATGTGTGTCATTCTGTAGAGACAATGTTAGGGTATCTAGGGCTACAATGAGAGGTGACTGTTACACTACATTTAAAAAGACCACTTTTGGCCAATCAGCATTTTCATATCAGGCAACTAGAAAATGGAACTCAATCCCACTCCATATCAGAGACTCTTTAAGTTTTAAAAGTTTTAAAAAGTCTTTGAAGACATGGCTGAAAGACAACCAAGATTGTGATCATTGATCTTTGTTTTTCACTTAGTTTTTTTTTTTTTCTTTTACTTGTAATGTTAATCCTGTTGTCTTTTCATCTTGTCTGTGTTTTCACTGTGCTTGAACATCCTGCCCAGGGACTACAGGTGAAAATTAGCTATTTAGCTAACCCTGGTATAGAAGCTATTCTATGCATGGTCCCTGTCAAACAAAACCAATAAATAAAAAATAAATAAAAACTCAACATATATTTAATATAAGCAAATAAAAATAAACCAAAAAAGAATTTAATCAAATATGTTGCAGTGCACTGCCACAACCTTCTGAAAATTTCTAAACATATATTTAAATAATAATAAATAAATAAAATGAATTAATCAATTAAGTCAAACGTGGTGTACTGCATGGTCACAACCTACTGAAACTCCTAAACATATATTTAAAAATAAATAAAAAAATAATTAAACAAAAAATAAATCAAATATGTTTTAGTCCACTGCCCCAAACTACTGAAAATTTACAAATATATATTTAGAAACAAATTAAATTTATAAATAAATGATGCCAAACATGTTGTAGTGTACTACCACAACGTGCATATTTAAAATAAACAAATAAAAAATAATAATTGAACCAAAAAGTAATTTAATCAAATATGTTGTATGAAAACTTCTTTATATATATTTAAATATGCATTAATTAAATAAATGAATTACATCAAACATGTTGTAGTGCACTGCAACAACCTACTGAAAACTCCTAAATATATATATTTTTTAAATTAATTAATTAATTACTTAAATCAAACATGATATTGCGCCCTACTGAAAACTCCAAATCATATATTCAATACATAAAAAATAAAAAAAATAAACCAGAAATAAACCAAGCATTTTGAAGCATATATTTAAAAATAATAAATAAATAAAAATAATTAATTAAGTCAAACATGGTGTACTGCACTTCCATAACCTAATGAAAATCCTTGGCATATATTTAAAAATAAAAATAAAAATAATTAAATCAGAAATAAATCAAATAGGTTGTAGTGCCACAAACTACTAAATTTTACTCCTAAAAATATAAACTACTTCCACGGAAGTCAGTAACTCAGCAGAGAAAACTTGATTTTGGTTTCTCACAGGATTTATGGATAATAAGAAAAATCTAAAATATCACCAAACATGGTGGAGAGCCAACAACAAACACGCGAAGATCAACCGCACGAGTTCATCCCGTCTCTTTCTCAGAGTAACCGGACGCTGAATGTTGTCCTCTTCACCTGCTGCCCCTCAGCTCACACCACAGACACCTGAGCTCCACCTGAGGGTTTGACTTCACATTAAAGTTTAACAGACACACAGACAGGAGCAACAACAGGGACAGTAACTTCAACACAGACACACACCTTCAACACAGACACACACCTTTAACACAGACACACACCTTCAACACAGACACACACCTTCAACACAGACACACACCTTCAGAACCTTCAGTCTGCTCCATGTCAGAACTAAACATGGAGAGGCATTGTTCACTTTTTCTGCTCCACATATCTGGAACAAACTCCCAGAAAACTGCAGATCTGCTGCAACTCCCAACTCTCAGCTCTTTTAAATCAAGACTGAAGGCTTTTCTGTTTGCCACTGCCTTCACTCCACTGGAACTTTTATCAGCTCACTTTCAACTTTATTTCATTTTATATTTGAATATACTTTTGTATTTTTTACATTTCTGATCTTCTGACTCCTCTCGTTTAGCAGTATGAGTAGAGAATAGAATAAGGGACTCCTCTCGTTTATCACCTCACTTTCGATTTTAAAATTTGAATGTGCTTTTATATTTTTTCCTAAATATTTTATCTGCTTCTTTTTAGTCTTAAATTGTTATATTTAAATATCATTTTATATTTGTCTCTTTTAAATGCTTTTAATGTTTGTGTAAAGCACTTTGAATTGCGCTGTTGTTGAAAGGTGCTATACAAATAAACCTGCCTTGCCTTCAGCACAGACACACAGGGAGTTTTTACTCTCATTCCACACATCAAATGGTCAGATGGTCAAAATCCTGAATATTTAAAGAGGTAAAGAACACAACTTTGCTCCTTTAGATTTCAAACTGAAGCCGATTTTCATTTCTGCAAGTCCTGACAAGTTAACTGTGGACAATTTGGAGCTTGTAGACTAATTTCTGCAACTTTTCCTGTAGCTCATACAGTCAAAAATCATGTCGAAGACGAATTATCTCGACATGAAATCACACAAAAAGACCCACTCAGAGAGAGCTTCACTTTGCAGCAGAAATGAGTCAGTCCATCTGAAACTATATGATGTAATTTGTTAAATATTTGCAGCGATTACCCTTTCGCACCCTGTGTGACTGAAATAATAATAAACCCAGAAAATGAAAACAATGCTTGCAGCATCATTTCCCCGGCTGCACGCTGAGACACTGAGTCTCTCTGAAGACGGATCTGCTGAGGCACGGGGAAAAGAAACCGGAGAAGGAGGAGAAGATCTCTCCCATTAGAGCGGCAAATGAACGTGTCTGGCTCTTTGTGAGGCGGCCGGCAACACGAGATAATGTTTAAATAACGAGGCAGCTTCTCCACTCCGTCAGCTGTCTGCTCGGAGCTTCATTGTTTGTAACTGTGCATGACGACAAAGGAGACGTTAAACAGATCAGGGGGTTTCCACAGTCTGAGTCAGAACAAAAAAAAAAAAAAAAAAATTTTCTTCTTCTTTTCTCTTCTTTTCTTCTTTAACATATAGCACTCCTTAGCAATGACAGTTAGCTCTTAAAGTTATGTACTTACTCGATTCCTATGGTCTATGTCTAGTACCATCAGGTTGAATGCACTTATTGTAAGTCGCTTTGGACAAAAGCGTCTGCTAAATGACATGTAATGTAATGTAATGTAACAGCCTCAGCCTTTATTTGTTTACATTTTGGCCAATTAGCACCATTAAACGTATGCCGAATTAATAATTAAACATCTCTTTTTTGCAATTTACTTATGAATCCACAGACAACCACCACTGGATTACTTTGATACGGTCTCCATAGGTAATTTTACCTCCTCTAAAACTCGCATTACCTGTGGTGTACCGCAAGGTTCGATTTTAGGTCCGACTTATTTTCAATTTATACGCTCTTATCCAGTGCCATAATGTGTCCTTCCATTGCTACGCAGAAAACACACAGATATACTTTCCCCTGATCGTTGAATGACCCAAAACTTCCTTCACCTCAATAACTCCAAAATCATTCTGTTCAGTGCTCCAAACACAATAAGTCAATTCCAAAATCATCACATTCGACTCAAACCCTACCTTTGACCCACACATCAGATAAGTTGTCCTGTTTTTTTTTCCATCTACGCTCCATCTCCAAAATCTAACCCATGCTGTTACCCTTTGACCTGGAAAAACTGATTCACACTCTCATATTCTCCCGTTTGGATTACTGTAACTCCCTCCTCTCTGGAATCTCCCAGAAATCTCTTTCTCGCCGGTTCAGAACGCATCACCCCGATTTTAGCTTCTTTGCACTGGCTCCCTGTTTCTTTTAGGATCGATTTTAAGATTTTACTTTTAAAGCTCTTTTAGGTCTGGCTCCTTGCTAGTTAACAAGATTATTAACGCCATATGAGCCAACCCGCGTCCTAACATCCTCGGGTCCTTCTGACGTTACAAATTCAAAACTGAAAACCAACAGTGACCAGACTTTCTCCAGCAGAGCTCCCCAACCCTTGAACGGGCTGCCCGAGGAGAAAAGGCGCACAGAGTCAGTAACTTCTTTTAAATCTTTAAACCCACTTTTATAGACTTTTACCTTTTATTTCCTCTGTATCTGAGAATGTCTTGTGATTGTTCATGCTCTGTCTCTTATTGTTTTTCTTCTAATGTAAGAATTGTTTGGCATCATTCTCCTTGTGATAAATTGCTCTCTGTCAAAAAACTTTGTAACTTGAAATCTTGATTATTGTCAAGCAAGTTCTGCAGAAGTAAGAAGTGTCTTTTTGTCTGATTTCTGAGTAGATTTATGGACGTTTACTCACGATTATTATTATATATACACAGGAGATAATGATATAAAGACACACTGGATGTAAACATGTAAATGATGTCTGTGTTTACAGATTTGACTGATGATTCTGGAAGCAAATTGCTGCAATCAGGCTGCAGTTTAAGTGTTATTGCCTCCATAAGCTGCAGCCGCTGACGGTGTTTACACGCTCGACATCACAGTAACTACCAATAACTCTCTGTTGCTTGAGAAACACCTGCATGCTATTTAAAGAAATGATCTCTGCACACCTGAATGTGTGACTGAGGAGCATCTTAGGAAAGTAAAAACTGTGAGAAAAACTCCTGCATGCTGTCTGCTTCTACTGCTGAAATATTAATCGACACGTTTCTGTCTGTGTGGCCATTATCAGGAGGATGAGCAGCAACATGACTGAGCCAGCTGAAGGAAAAGGAGGCACGGCAGAACCAGAACCAGGACATGCTGCAATAAATTCATGTTTTTTTAAAGGGAGTCTGGTACACAGAAACACTCGACCTTTGGCTACAGAACGAGACTTTAAAGTGCCTAGTAGCTGCTTTAAAAACTTGAGAAAATATACAAAATTAACTCAAAATTTAAAAAAAAACATGTCAAACTATGCACCTGTCCCATTATCACTGCCTCCTCCCAGTCTGAACACCTCCAGCTACAACTGGGATTTAACCCTACTAACAGTAGAATGCTGATAATGTGCAGATTGTGCAGCATTACAGGATTTGAATTAAATAAACAGATGTTGTGCAGCATTCAAATTTCAACCTGACACGACGTCTTTAAATTACGTATAAATAAATGTTTTGTCCAAAGTTTTTCCCCAAATATATTCTGTTTAAAATGTAGTTAAACTGAGAAAAAACAGTGAATTTCACATTAGAGGTGCAGCATTGGAATTTCAACCTGACAGACATCTTTAAATTCCCCAAATATATTCTGTTTAAAATGTAGTTAAACTGAGAAAAAGCACATTTGAGAACCAGTTAAAAGATCAATTAACCAACTAATTGTTTAAATCAGGTGCCAGAGAACTCAACATGACTATAAAGTGCCTTGTAGCTTTAAAAACTTGGAAATATACAAAATAAAACTCAATATATCGGAGAGAACATGTCAAACTGATGCAGGCACCTGTCCCAGTATCACTGCCTCCTCCCAGTCTGAACACCTCCAGATACAACTGGGATTTAACTCTACTAACAGTATAATGCTCATGTGTAGATTGAGCAGGAAATTAACAGATGTGCAAAAAGAAAAGCGGTGCAGCATTGGAATTTCAACCTGACAGACATCTATAAATTCCCAAAATATATTCTGTTTAAAATGTAGTTAAACTGAAAAAAAAAAACACATTTGAGAACAAGTGAAAGATCAATTAACCAACTAATTGTTGTCCACTGGTGCCAGAGATCTCAACATGATTTTAAAGTGCCTCGTAGCTGCTTTAAAAACTTGGAAATACGCAAAATTAACTCAATATGACTAAAGGAAAGTGTGAATTTTATAGAAAACGTCTTGGACTGATGCAGAACCCCATCATGCACCGGTCCCTGTCTCTCCTCCTCCTCCTCCTCCTCCACCTCCTCCTCCGGCTGCTCTCATCTCTGCTCAGTGCTGTTTACTCGTGGCGGCGGCGGCGGAGCGTCCCTCATCACCTCGAGCGCTCTCTGTGCATCGGGAGCTGACAGGATGTTGAGGCGGCGTGTTTTCAGAGGGAGCTGGCTGCTCTCCGGCTGACAGCTCCGAATGAGCCGTCAGCCTGCGGTCACTGAGAGGAATTCATCAGAACAGGCTCCCAATTAGTGTCCATTACGACAGTGAAAACACAGAGAGAGCTCTGGGATTGTAACCACCACCCAGCGCACCCCTCCTCCCCCTCCTCCTCCTCCTCTTCTCATGATGTCATTTCCTGTCCTGCTGGTTTCACAGCTGAGTGTTTTAATGGTCCTCAGAGGCTAAAGGCTGTTTTTAAAGCGAGGTGGGACCTTCAGTCACAGCTGAGCTAATGTTTCCAGCACGGCTCTCACTGTGTGTGTGTGTGTGTGTGTGTGTGTGTGTGTGGTTTTTGGTGACTGAGGTGGGAAACGTCAGCTCAACAGAACTGAGGGACGTTGGTTTCTGCAGCAACACGGGTGTGTCTGCAGGACGGGAACAGTCACATTAACAAACTGCTGGGAAACTTTGCGTTTGTGCTGCCAGTTTGTTTTTATGCACAATGTGGCCAAAAGTATGTGGACACCCCAGTCTGCATGTGGTTTATCCTAATTTGGTGAGAACTTGACTGTCCTGACCTGAACCTCATCCAGCACCTGGACTGTGAGCCAGACCTGATCACCTGCAGCAGGTTTAAACATCTAGTAGAAAGACTGATACCAGCAGAGTGGAGGCTGTTTAAATACAGATTAGCAGAATAAAATATTCAACCAAAGAAAAAAAAAAGCAGTGAATCCTCAACTCTGAGAACCAGCGAAAGATCAATTAACCAGCTAATTGTTTTAGCACTAATAAGAACATCAATGTGCAGGACGAGTGATGAGAAAAAGCAAAAACACTTTCAATCCTGCAGGACAGTCCAGACTTTGTTGAGAGTCAGAGAGTTGATTCATTTTGTGTTATTATTGTCATCTCGTCCTTCTACTCTTTGAATTGCTGCACGTCCTCTCTGCAGGTTATATCTGCTGCAGCTTTATTCTAACGTTCTGTACGTCTCAGAGGAGTGACTGTGTGGCGAGCCAGTAGAGAGTCACTAAGAGGCTTGATTCTGACTTTAAAATCAGGTCGAAGCCAAAGAGTTAAGGACAGCAGTTTCTCACGACCGTCCTCAGAGTGTTTTGGCAAATAAAACGATGATAAAAGAGACGAGGGAGTCACCGGGTTCATCTGAACAACTTAGGGAGTGTTTCCATTTTCTGCTGCTTCATACCTCTACCCCTCTACATCTCAGAGCCAAAGGTTTCACTTCTGACTGCAAAATAGAGTCAACAAATACATTAAGATGCATTATTAACCCTCCAAAGTCACCAGTCATGATACAGGATCAGATCACATGACACACACAAAAAGAAGCAATAGACTGAAGAACATGTTATTCCTGCCTCTCCTTTACCATCCAAGGAAACCCCAGAATATCAGCAATAGAGAGAAAAATAAGTTATAACTTTAAGAAAAAAATCAAAGCTGGAGCTGCCAAATAAAGATAAAAAACTGTTGTTGTCAGTGAAACTTCTCTGGATATTTTTAAGGTAAAGACTGGCAGACAGAATAACAATAACAGAGATATAAACTCTCTCCTGGCTGATAGATTTTGGTGTGTAAAGTGGCAGCTGAGTGACATCCTGCTGATGGATTTCCAGACTCTGTAAATAAGCAGAAGTGTTCTCTAAATGCTGAGCCGTCTGCGGCTCCATCATCACACTCCAGTGACTTCAACAACGCTCCACTGGCACTGACAGCTCCTTAGTGACTCCCTCCGTCTCACCCAGACACCCAGACGTCCCGCAGGAACGCTGACAGAAATGACACGTCCAGTAGACGAGTTCGAGACACTTTAACCCCAAAATCTTCTGATTATAAACCGACAGAGTGATTACACCTGAACCAGGATCTGGCTTTATGAGCTCAAGGTGAATTTATAATCAAACACCTCAGCCCAAGATATTTTTGTCGAAAGAAAAAACAACTGCCATCACGTCCTGTTTCTATGCTAATAAGCTTCAGGGTGGAACTGTCAAAGCATCGTCTCACAACGAGCTGAGCTCTCACAAAGTAAAGTTTCCACTGGAGGACAGAGAGGCTGCAGGAGGACAGAGAGGCTGTAGAGACGAGAGGACAGGGAGGCTGTAGAGAGGAGAGGACAGGGAGGCTGCAGGAGAACGAGGAGAAATGATGCTTTTACAGGTGGAAATCTTACAGAGAATCATGCATGTTTTCTAAAAGAATGTTTATGTTACTAGATTTCAGGTCCTGTCATCTAACACAAGAAATGAATCAACATTTCTTGAGAATACCTGTGTGTAGCTGGAGTCAGGGCCTAGCTAGCCTAGCTTAGCATAAAGACTGAAAGCAGAGAGAAACTACTAGCATCTGTGACGTTGTCACTGCTAGTAGTTCCATGCAGCTGTTCCACGCGTCATATTTAACTGACATTGCTTTAAAAACACTGATGCCTCGTCATGCAGCTTGTCTAATAACCGTGCAGGATGCAGGAACAAAACTTTACAGGTGTAGTTGAGGTCAAACTGAAGGTGGAGGAGGAGGAGAGGTAAATCCATGCTTTTACAGGTGGAAATCTTGAAGAGAAGCATGCATGTTTTTTTTTAAATGTCATTGTTACAAACCATTATATAGATTTTAGGTCATGTCATCCAACCGGAGAAATAATTCAGATTTTTTGGGAATACCTGAATGTGTAGCAGGGCCTAGTTAGCATTGCTTAGCATAAAGACTGAAAGTAGAGGGAAAATATTAGCATGACAAACAGAGGACACTTAAAAAAGAGGCGTGAAAACAGTCATATTTAGCTGACGATGCTTTAAAAACAGTGATGCCTCTTTATGCAGCTCGCCTGATAACCTTGCAGGATGCAGGAACAAAACTTTACAGATGTAGCTGAGATCAACCTAATGGTAGTGGAGGATGACAGGGAAAAAATCATGCTTGGAAATCTTGAAAACAAGCATGCATGTATCCTAAAAAAATGCTTATAAAACCGTGATATAGATTTTAGAAATAGTTCAACATATTTGGGAATACCTAAATACGTAGTACAGCATGACTTTGTCAAAAATTCAGACAAATGCCTCACAAAAACTGCAAGTATACGTTTTATTTGCTCTGTCAGAGGCATCTTCAGACAGGTGCTGCAGCTGATACCTTTTTCTGTCCACCTGTTATCTGGATGAGCGCACCCTTCCTTTCTCTTTAAACTCCCAAAAATATTAAAATATTCTATCATTGTGTTTTACCCTCAATGCAGTCAGGACAAAGTTTTATCAGCCAAAGAGCTGTTAATATAATAAAACCAGCAATGTGCAACATTGGTTGCAACAAACTACAGATGAGGAACATAAAATGGCACCTAACAACATAAACAGGCATAAAATGCATATTATAAAAACAGTAACGAGCAGCGTTAGCATTACTAGCATGCTGCTAGCATCTCCCATTGACTCATAATTACAAGAAGCTTCCAGCTGCTGCAGGAATCCTCATTAACAGACTCATCATGATTAATGAAGACGACTAGGACACACACACACACACACACACACACACACACACATGGATATGAGTGTGTAAGCTGCTACAGTAAAGCCTCTAATGATGCTCATAATAAAACTCTGGTCCTGCTGTGAATCAGCAGCTCAGAGGTGAAACCTGACGCTGCAAACATAAAGTCTTCCTCCTCTTCTTCACCTCTCCCCTCTGAGCAGCTTTGGTGTCTTTTAATACCTAAATTATTTCATGTTCCTCTCAGGACAGCTTTGTTCCCGGCGTGTTAAAAAAAGCCTGGCTATGAATACTAATCATGTCCCGAATAATAAAGGGCAATCAATTATCAAATCCTGAGCATGTTGGTGGAATTAGCTCCGTGTTTGACAAATGAGTTCATTATGTTTCAGCTGAGCGGTCCGGCAGCCACAGAGAAACATTTATACATAATTTATGTTCATGTCCATGCAGCCGTTTGTTAATCTGATGTATATACAGAGACAGGAGGACAGATCTGTCCTCAGGAACACAACGCTGCAGCTCGGCTGTGATGGAGGTCAGAGGTCAGACAGCAGAGTGACCAACAGGACGTCAGGCAGCAGGAGGTCAGGGGCCGCCGGGGAGACAAGACACCAGAAGGACCCCAAAACCCTCACAGAGACACATGAGCATACATTATGAGCACTCAACAGACCTGCTGGGTACAAGTTGTCCTGACTCTTGGAAATATGCTAAATGACAGAACTACAGGACTACAGATGACCCAACAAGACCACAAAGTAACTTCAAAAGATTAAAAACAACCACAAGAAGCTGCAAAATGACCAAAGTTTCTCCAGCCACAAAGAAATAAACATACAACGACCATAAAGAAACATAAAACTACTGTAATTTCACAAAATGACTATAAACTAACTAACTAACTACAACTATAACAATAAAGATACAAAAAAATCACAAAGAAACATAAAATGACTAAAAGTAGATGCAAAACAACTTCAAGGAGCCACAAAATGACCACAAAGAGATTTAATTGAAATTAAATGCAAAGCAATCACAAAAAAGCAGAAAAACTAAAGATCGATGCAAAACAATCACAGAGAAGCAAAATGATCACAAAGACACACAAAACCACTACAAACAAACATCCCAACAAAGAGACACAAATAACCACAAAAGAAACTTCAAACGACTATTAACAACGACAAGGACCTGCAAAGACACAAAAACATAAACAAAAAGGCGAAAAAGACACTCAAAACAACTACAAACAACCCAAAACGACCACAAACTGAAACAAAACAATCATAAAGAAACATAAAACCACTAAAAATAGATGCAAACAACTACAAGGAGCTGCAACACAACCATAAAGAAACCCAAAGTTACTACAAAGAAATGCAAAAATTGATGAAAACAATTAAAAAAGTATGCAGAACAACTAAAAATTGATGCAAAACAATCACAGAGAAGCAAGCTTCTGCTGCTGTCACAGAATAAACAACTGGCCTAACAACCAGTAAAAACCAGCAGAACCCTCTGAGGTTCCTACATCTATCAGAGTCCTGACTGGTTCCTGCAGCCCAGAACACGACGGCAGGAAACAATAAGGCATGAAATTAAACGAAGAACCAGAAATAATGAAGCCATTAACATCTCGCCATGAAAAAAACATGTAATTTACTCTGCGCTCTTCAATCAGCAGAGCCAACAGACTGACAGCTGATAATGCTTCAGGACCAAAAACAAGCAAAACGTTCTGGGTTTCTGCAGCTTGCAGCCAGAACACCCCGCCAAAATAAAAGACTGTTTCCAGCCTGCCGATGGAGATTATTCAACATCTCGTTAATAGATTTCTCTCTGCTTTCTGTTTTTATCTCACGTCGACGTTCATCAGCTGAACCTGGATGGGAAACATGGTTTTTATAATGAGAGACTGAAAGCATCTTTATCACTAAAAACTGTGAATGAGAAGATAAAACTCTCTGCAGCAGAAGTGACGGTGCCAGAGGAGGATTAGCCCGTAAACTCACAGAGTTACACATTTTCATTCAGTCGCACAGTTTACGCAGCATTACGCAGGATTAATGGTGCAGGCCGACTGTTTTTAGAGATGAATTTAACTGTGTCTGAACCTCTCTTGACCTATATCCTGAACTGGAGCGCTGCAGCAGGGACGCTTCATTAGTTCAGGATGCTCCGGTGTGTTTTCCTGCAGACGATGAAGACAGATGGGCTCTTTACAAGGTCCCAATGTTCCTCTGCAGCCAGAAAAAGGCAGAGAGAATACATAAAGCTCACAAATATCCACAAAACTTTGGATTTAATTCCCTTTCAGTGCAATCCAAACAAATCCCCGGGCCTGAATGAGAAGCAGAGAGCGTGTAAGCACATTTAGAGTCAGTTAAAGGAGAATAACAACACAATTTAATTAAATGCATCTCTAATATTGAATAATGTTTATAGAAAAAGGGAATAAAAAGTGTACATAATCAGATTCACCCCAAAAGTTCACCCCAAATATTGTAAAAACAAAAAAAAAAAAGGTTTTTAAAATTCATCTTCTGTATGGGTAAAAAGGTTAATCATCTAATTTATAAGGGAATAAAAAGGTTTATTTTGTTTATATGTAAATAACAATGTTTATTATTCAGGTTTTATTTACAAGACCATACAAAGGTTTATTATTTTATTGATAAGAGAATAAAAAGGTTTATTATTTTTATTTATAAGTGAATATAAAGGCTTTTTTTCTATGTATGAGATAATTAATTAGAAGTGTTTAAAAAGTTTAATTGTTTTATTTATAAGTTAAGTGAATTAAAAGGTTTATTATTGTATAAATAAGTGAATAAAAATGTTTATTTGTATTTATATGTGAATACAAAGGTTTATTATTTTATTAATAAGATAATAAAAAGGTTTTTTATTTAGAAGTGATTCAAAAGGTTTATTATTTGATTAATAAGCAAATAAAAATGTTTGATTGTAATTCGAAGTTAATAAAAATGTTTATCTTTATTCATATTTCAGGGCCCGAGCAGCCCTAGTTTTATTAGTATTTTATTTGTTGGTGAATAAAAAGGTTTATTATTTTATTTATAAGTCAAGAAAATGTATATGTTTTTATTTAAAGGTATATAAAAAGGTTTATATTTATTTAGAAGTGATTAAAAAGGTTTATTATTTTATTTATAAGCTAATAAAAAGGTTTTATTTTTTATTTTCTTTATATGAAATCTATTTATCGGTGTAACAAAGTTCTCCTGCTTTTTTTCTGCTCATGTGTCTCTTAAAAAAATCACTATTATAGGAACAAACTGAAAATGATGGCATGACAACATTAGAGCAGATTTAGGGCTAAATATGTATCATACTCATAATTATTCATTATAATTACTCTGCAAACACCTGAAACATGTTACTCTTAGGTCTGTGGGACCTTCAGCTCGGCCCGGTGTCTCCGGCTGCCGAGGTGGAGGAGCGAATATCACCAATTAGCTGCTTATGAGTCGTGTTGAGTCTCTGCCCTCTAAATATGACTAAATATGATTAATAACAGACTGTCGTGCTGCTCTGATACGGGTTAGAACTCATTACGGGACGTTCCACCTCGCTGCTCCGGCTCTCCTCTGATGACGGGGAAATAAACAACCAGCTGGCCCTTATTTTGCACATTTTTTTATGTTCATATACTTACAAATAATTGCTTTGTTTTATCTGTTAAAGTGCTTCAAAGCTTCCAGCTCCTGTGAGGAACAATTCCAGTAATATTTTGGGGGTAAATGTCCTCCAGGGGTTTCTGAAACCTCTGCCAGCCACTCTGCTGGGCATTAGCTGCAGTAATACCTCCTCATTGATCTGTATCTGCAGGCTGAGTGTGGCTGAGTGAGGGACGACTCCTCTCGCCATGTAAGAGTCGGTTACAAACAGGTTACAGAGCTCTGCAGAGACAACCTGTTCTCTGGTTCACCTGTCCTGTTTGATCTGCCACACTGATTCTGTTAGAGAGTTATGCAACAATTAAACACTTGATCCAACCTGCAGTCAGTGTTGACTGACTTTCAGTTAGGAGCTCAGGGTGGGGTCGACAAACAGAGACAGACAAAGACTGAACAACAACTAAAGTGCAGCTACACCTCCTCAGCTGAGCTCTGATTCCTCCCTGTAGACAGGAACTCCACAGGAAAACAATTTTAAGGAAGGATATCTATACACCAACACTCAAAAGTTTGTCTGTGTTGTTTTTTCCCATGAAAACAAACTGTTTTATTCATGAAATGAGTTACAGGATGAATCTAAAACATTTAACATGTACAAATCTCCAACTTTACCTCCAGATCCTCAGCCAGCCTGAGGAAGGATCATTTTACTGCTTCTTAGTTTCCAGCTGTGCTAACATAATGCTCAGGTGTTTTAATGATCAATGAGCCTTTCAACACTATAAACGTGGATTAACACAATGTGCCACTGGAACACAGGACAATGTATAATAAATATTTTATAAGAAATTCAGCCGTTTCCAGTTTTAATACTCATTTACATGTCTAGACCATGCGTCTGATCAATTTAATGTTATTTTAATGTTAAAAAATTGTGCTTTTCTTTATAAAATAAGCACATTTCTAAGTGACCTCAAACTTTTGAGCGGGGACTCAAATAGATAGTAAATAGTCACCAATTAAACCTAAGTGCATGTTTTTGCACTGTGTGAGGAAGCCGGAGAACCGGAGAGAACCCACGCTGACATGGGGAGAACATGCAAATTCCACACAGAAGAGCCGCAGGCGGGAGTGGAACCGGCGACCCTCTTGCTGTGAGTGCTAACCAGTTAATTAAAAGCTTTTAACCTAACTCAGTTCTCACTCTTGGGACCTGCATCTGTAAAGTATTTAGAGTGATGATCAAATACACTAGGTAGTAGATTTGCAAAGGGTTGGAAAATTTCCGGTAAATTTCCTGAACTTTTCTCTTTCTGAAAATTTGGATTATTTCATTAAACAACAAAAACATGAATGCTGAGTTAAATATTAGGCATCCCCTCTGAACCAACACATTCAGAAATTTAAATGAAAAGAGCTCCTCTCCCTCCAAAAAAGTCTCATTCAACATGTAAATGAATTGAACATGTGATGGAAGAATGCACAGTGCATGTGGGGGGGCGTGGCCTCGATGGGGGCGTGGTCTAATAGAGAGTTCATAGAGAGTATTTGCATGAAATCTGGTTGTGTTAGTAAAGATTATGCTAAAAAATATTTTCCCAACTATACTTAAGTTCCCTGTTTAGAGCCAACCTTTTGTAAATTCCCTGTTTATTCCCGTTTATTCCCATGAAAATTTTGCAACCCTACAAGTAAGTTAAGATAAAAGCATCAAGTTGCTCTTTGCTTTTGATAAAAGTCGCTTGTTGTCGAACTATAGGAGCCTAAGTGGGTCATTTCCTTCGTGAAGATTATTATCAATATGATTAATATTATTCACGGAGCCTCAGGTCACAGCTGAGAGGAACAAACTCTGGATTTATCTGCAGCATCGAGGCTCGCAGCAGAAACAGACTCACTCCTAACAAATAAATCACATAAAGCTATAAGCTGGTTAATCTAAAGCATTCTAACATTTGCATATATCTGCTGCAGCTGCGTGTGTCGGGCTTTAGCAGATTAATCACTTCTACTCATCAGCTGTGACGTGTCGCCGTGCTTCAACCATTTCAACAGTGTGTTAGTCGCTGAAGACAACTTGGACTTTAACTTCCAGGATTAAAAAGAAAAAAGAGCTTTTCTGGAGCTTGACACCAAACAGTACAAGTCATTTTATCTGAGGGGATTTAACCCTTCGTTATTGCAATGTTTTCTACAATTATCAGGTGAAGTTCACACCATGTGCAAGAAGGGAAACTGGAAAAACTTCTCCATGCTTTTATTTCCAGAGTTAGACTCTCGTGATCTATTCTCAAATCCAAATCTGTCAAAAATATTATCAAGCGCCTTCCTATGTACATAAAATGTATCATTAATAGAAATAAACTCCCATTGGTTTGCCTGTTTGAACATTATATCGCTGTCTAATAGTCTTTATTTGAAGCTAAAAGCAAAGAAACTCATTCACGTGTTTTACTATTCCATTAAAACATGGAAAAACCATTAATTGGAAAAAAAACTTCTGCATGCTTTTATTTCCAGATTTAGACAATTATCATGTTTTTTTTCTCAAATCCCACCACAAAAACATCATCAAGCAACTTTCTTTGTGTATAAAAATCATCATAAATACAATTAAACTTCCATTTCTTTGCCTTGGAATCAATGCAATCCCATGTTTGAACACTTCATCTACATTTTATCAGCCTCTAACTATCAAAATCCAGTCTTTATGCTAAACTAAGAGCAAGAAATGCATTCACACATATTGCTCCTTTAAAAATGAAGCAAAACCACAAGTTACAACAACTTCTCCATGTTTAGATTTGCAGGTGAAGACATATCTCGTGGTCTTTTCTCAAACATCACCCCAATTTATATCCTGCCACTTCCTTAGTGTATAGAAATCTTAAAAAATGCAAATAAACTTCCAATGATTTGCATTGGAGTCAATGGGATACCATGTTTGAACATTTGAACATTTATATCATCACTGGTATCAAACTTCTCTTCTAACTCTTGGCAAAAAAGGAATCAATCCCATTCACCTGAAGGCAGGACAATTCCTCTGAAAACACAGCAAAACCATGAGTTAAAAAACATTCTGCATGTTTTCATTTCTAGATTTTCCAGGTTTTATCTGCCTTTAACTATCCTCAACTCTGATGCTGAGATAAAAGCTAATAAACATTCATGCATTCCTTCACAAACATGGAAAAACTTCTCAATGCTGTTATTTCCAGATGTAGACAACTGTCAGGGTCTTTTCTTAAACACCACCACAATAATATCATCCAGCAGCTTCCTTTGTATATAAAATGAATCATAAATACAAATAAACTCCCGTTGCTTTGCCCTTGAATCAATGGGATACCAAGATTCCCAGGTTTTTCCAGGTTTTATCGACCTTTAACCATCCAATGCTAGATTTAATGCTAAGCTGAATATATCAGAAATACAAATACATTTCCATTGCTTTGCCTTGGAGTCAATGGGTTCAACATTTATCAGCCTCTAACCATCCAACTCCAGTCATTGTGCTTAGCTAAAAGCATGTAATACTATTCCTTTAAAAACATGGGAAAATCAAGACTTCTGCATTCTTTTATCTCCAGGTTTAGACAAATGTCATGCCCTTTTCTTAAACACCACTACAATGATATCATAATGCAAGTTCCTATGTGTATCAAATCCATCAAAAATGCAAATAATAATAATAATTTATTTGCCTTGGAATGAATGGGATGCCATGTTTGAACACTTCATCCACGTTTTATCGGCCTCTCACCATCCAGAATTAGCTATAATGCTAAGCTAAAAGCAAAGAAACACATTTATATGAAACACATTGAGTTGGAAAAACTTCTCCATGCTTATATTTCCAGGTTTAGACTACTGTCAAGGTCTTTTCTCAAACCCACCACAAAAAGATACTCAAGCAGCTTCTGCTGTGTATAAAATATATCAAAAATAAAAATAAACTTGCATTGCTTTGCCTTGGAGTCAATAGGATCAACATATATCAGCCTCTCACCATCCAACTCCAGCCCTTAAGCAAAAAGCATGTATTACTATTCCTTTAAAACATAGGAAAACCATGACTTAGAGACACTTTTACATGCATTTATTTCCAGATTGAGACAACTGTCCTCTCACCATCCAGTACTAGCGTTAATGCTAAGCTAAAAGCAGAGAAACACATTTATATGTAGAACAATGAGTTGGAATAACTTCTCCATGGTAATATTTCCAAGTTTAGACAACTGTCAGGCTCTTTTCTCAAACCCTGCACACAAAAATAACACCAAGCAACTTCCTTTATGTATAAAATCATAAATGCAAATGAACTGCCATTGGAATGAATGGGATGTTGTGTTTAAATACCCTCTCTGCAGACATTTGAATGCTGACACATTTCTCTGATTAAAGGAACAAACACATGTCAGAGCAGACACGGTGGAGACCCCCAGGGGACCGAGCCCTGCCTCCCCGCCGCAGGGTGCCCGGTGGCCGCCCTGTGATGAGCTTATATTGGTCAGTGGGCAGCGGGTCTGCTCCCTGGGTACCCTGTCCCCTCCCTGGGTACCCTGTTGGCTCCCTGGGTACCCTGTCCCCTCCCTGGGTACCCTGTTGGCTCCCTGGGTACCCTGTCCCCTTCCTGGGTACCCTGTCCCCTCCCTGGGTACCATGTCGGCTCCCTGGGTACCCTGTCCCCTTCCTGGGTACCCTGTCCCCTCCCTGGGTACCATGTCGGCTCCCTGGGTACCCTGTCCCCTTCCTGGGTACCCTGTCCGCCCCCTGGGTACCCTGTCAGCCCCCTGGGTACCATGTTGGCTCCCTGGGTACTCTGTCCGTCCCCTAGGTACCCTGTCAGCCCCCTGGGTACCATGTTGGCTCCCTGGGTACCATGTTGGCTCCCTGGGTACCCTGTCAGCCCCCTGGGTACCATGTTGGCTCCCTGGGTACCCTGTCCGCCCCCTGGGTACCATGTCCCCTCCCTGGGTACCCTGTTGGCTCCCTGGGTACCCTGTCCCCTCCCTGAGTACCCTGTCCCCTCCCTGGGTACCCTGTCCCCTCCCTGGGAACCCTGTCCCCTCCCTGGGTACCCTGTCCCCTCCCTGAGTACCCTGTCCCCTCCCTGGGTACCATGTCCCCTCCCTGGGTACCCTGTTGGCTCCCTGGGTACCCTGTCCCCTCCCTGGGTACCCTGTTGGCTCCCTGGGTACCCTGTCCCCTCCCTGGGTACCCTGTCCGCCCCCTGGGTACCATGTTGGCTCCCTGGGTACCCTGTCCCCTCCCTGGGTACCCTGTTGGCTTCCTGGGTACCCTGTCCCCTCCCTGGGTACCATGTCGGCTCCCTCCTCATCCGTGCACGGCTAAGCTCCTCCCCTGCTGAGCTCAATCAATCACACAACGCTCCACACTGCAACTGTGACCTCCACTGACAGTTAATGCTTTGTGCAAATCAAACCAGCTGAGCTGCTGCTGCAAAAAAAAAAGCCCATCGAGTGAACGACTTGCAGCCGAACACAGCCGATTAATTCCCGCTGTCACTGTTTCGAGTCACAGTAGATAAAAAAGCACAATGTCGCAGACAGAAACGCGTTTCGGTAAAAATCATCTCTTACCTGCCCACAGTTTGGTTGGCGAGCTGTCTCATTCGGTTGAACTGCTTCTTCATCTTGTGTTTTTCTGCGTTACCACCGGGCGGTACAGCCACTCCACATATCTCATTGATAGAATAAAGTCAGATCTCCGCGCTGGTCTACGGCAGAGGACGAGGCTCACACTTTAAACATCCACGGTTTAAACATCCAGGGAGGAGAAACATCGAGCTAAAATCTCCTCATTTTAGCTGATGAGTGTCTCCGTCCTCCGCTCCGCTCCGCTGATCAGAGATGCTGGACCGATTCCTCCTCTCCCCCCGACACTGACAGCTCGCTGGCGACACGACGTGCCCCACCGGTGCACTATGGGAAGTGTAGTTTAGTTAGATCTCCACAGAGCAGTGCTTCCCAAAGTTTTTCTACTGGGCCCCCCTTTTCTATCTAAAAAATACTATATTTATATTTATAATTGTATATCAGACACTTTTAATTACCGTAAATCAAAGAATAGCACAACACTTTTACTTTTACTGTCATAAACTCGAAGAAATACACTGTTTTGCTGTAAAAATACACATTTCATGCTAAATGTATGGAGAAATAGGCCTACCATGATGAATGACACAATAAACCTAAAAATAACAGGATTATTCAGTCTAAATTACAGTTTTTTTATGTTATTTAGCCTACATTTAAATTTAGAATAGAAAATCCACTCACTGTATTTTTAAGGTGAATTTCTGGCAACCACAGCTGCTGGTATTTTTCCGTAAATTAAACAGATTATTTTGTACAGTGCAGCATTGGAGAACAATTAAATTATTTCAATTTAGCCTTGCCAAGCCCCCCTTCTGTAACCCTGGGCCCCCCCTAGGGGTCACGCCCCCCAGTTTGGGAACGACTGCCACAGAGCAACATAGATCACTGATTTTTTTTTAAATCTTTTTTTTTATTAATAGTTTGAGTTCCTCCATATGATATCATAGGTGTGTGATTAAAAAAAAAACAATAATAATAAAAATAATGATTATCTCTTTAAAAGAACAAGAAAATGAATGTGTACATCTCCGCATATATTTAAATATAGCTAATCATTGATGTTCATACTACTACATGCAACAACTTATTTAAGCTATTCAATCTCTTCTTATAATAATCATCTTATCTTATCTTATCTTATATCAAACAGTTGTGAAAAATTGATTAATAAATTAATAGATAAATTAAGATAAAGATAAATAGGAAAATATGAAATATTATTCATTTACGGTTTTATTTACAATTATATATATATATATATATATATATATATATATATATATATACCAAAATATATTTTTAAAAATATATATTTATTTATTCACTGTATATAAATTACTCTATTTATTTATGTATATTTTCTATATGTATGTATTTCTTTATTTCTATCACTTTTTTCTTCCTCTGTGAGGAGAAGAAAAACTCTGTAAAAGAACAAGAAAATAAAATTGGGAATATACAGAAGAAAAAATAAATCAAAAAGTAAGTTTTCTTTTAAAATGAACTAAAACATAAAAAAATATGAAATAATTTTAAGCATTTAGATTTATTTTCACATTCATTTGAAAATGTATTTCTATATTTTTTTAAACATAATTAGTTATAAATTGCATATAAATTACGCTTTTTGTTTCTGTATATTTTTATTTATTTATTTTTATCCCTTTTTCCTTAGTCTGTGAGTCATAATCATCATCTCTTCCATAAATATATATATATATATGTGAAAATCTAAAAAAATAAAAATAAAAAAAATAAATACAATAAAATAATCAATAAAAAATATAAATAAGGTGACCAATAATTAAATATAAAATAATATAATAATAATAATAATAATAATAATAATAATAATAATAATAATAATAATAATAATAATAACAATAATAATAATAATAAAACATTTATTTCAGCCTAAATGAATACATTTATCCATTATTATTTAATCATTTGAAACATACAATACTAACTAATAATTAATAATACGTTTATTTTGATAGTGGTTCTTGATTTAATGAATAAATGAAGGGCATCTAAGGTTAAAATATTTAATAGTCTAATTTTTTTGCTGTCTCAAACTCAACTCAATGTCTCTAAACTGTGACAGAGTTAGTTTGTGTGTTTGAAATGTCAGGACTGTCAGCCTCGCCAGACTCCACCAGCTCTATTTATAGCCCACAGAAAGGAAATGTCAGCAGACTTGAATATTCATGAGGCAACTGTTAATTATCAACAAAGGTTTTATTGCTCATGCAGGTGGGGTTTCATTGTCTCGTTCAGTCCTGATGACAGATTTTTAAACTACAGTAAAGCTTCGTCTTAATGAGCTGCAGCTTCACTGGATGAGATGTTTTCTGCAGCTGGACAGTTTGTACAGTCAAACAGCGACATCTAGCGGCTCAAGCAGTCCAAACATCTAGTGGCTGGTAGAGTCAAACAGAAACTCATGGAGCTCTCTTAGTTCTGTTTAACCTGCAGGAGGCGTGAATATCTGCAGGTTTTTACTTAAAATCATCACATCATTTCGAAAGGGAAACAAAACTGCAAGACAATGGGCAATGGATCTGATGTCCAAGAGCTATATGGAATAAACATTGAAAAAAAATGCCATGTTAAAAAAAAAAAATTAATAAACTGTAAAATATTGTTGAGTAAATATAAAGAAAAATAAATAAATACGAGAATAAATTAGTTAATAAAAAGTTTTTAAAAAAGAGGAAAATAGAAAATAACAAAAGTATTTTTTCTTAAACAATTGTGATAAGTTGAAGATAAAGATAAATTAAGATAAATAAGAGAATATTAGAATATTATAAATACAATTTATTTTCTATTTCTATACATACCAATTTATTCATTTTTGGAAATATATATTTATCTATTCATTGTTTATAAATTACTCTACTTACGTATGTATGTATGTATGTAGTATGCATGTATGTATGTGTGTATATATATAACAAGAAAATAAAATTGAAAATATATAGGAATAAATAAAATGAAAATAAAATGAAACTATAAATATATTAGAAAATATACGATAATAATTATAAGCATGTTTGAACAAATGCATGTGGTAAGATTTAATATGATAGTTTCACTTTTATTTTTACGATTTACAGACATTCATTTGACATGAATGTCTGTAAATCGTTGACCAAAGAAAAATAAAAGTGAAACTATCATATTAAATCTTACCACATCTGCCTGATGTAGTTCCGCTCTGCGGCCGCGGGTGGCGCTAAAGAGTCGACAGTCACTGTTTAGCTGTCCAGCAGAAGAAGATGGTCTGTCTGTAGTTTACATGTTGAATGACAGCAGATCAAAGTTTACACTTTATTAAAGTTTATTTCTCTGCTTGGGAACGACTCAACACTCTTCGGCGCGGAGTCGCAGCGTTTCTGACCCTTGACCGGCCGCTCCGCCCTGAAAAATGCGGGATCGAACGAAAGAATTAGGAAATGTGAGTTTTTCAAAGTAAACTAGCTAGCGTTAGCATTAGCCAGCTAGCCTGCTAACTTAGCCAAGTAACTTTAGAGAGCAGAGTAACGAGTTTGAGCTTCAGGGTTCCACAGGGACAACTACAGCGGGGGAACTCCCCAAGACCTGAGGTTATAATATTAATATGGGGCTGTTTGAGTGTCTGGATGTTAACTTTAGCGAAATGTTCCTTCTAGTTTCCGTTCAGCCCTTCTTGAGGCTCTGCAGGCCGGGCAGGGCGTCTCTCTGTTTCTATCCTGAAACATGGAATCAGCTGCTTTTTACCATTATTTATCTGTCCATCTGCAGAATGCAGAAGCTTCAGATGAAGACGATGAGGCCAAAGCCCTCATGATCAAACCGGGAACCTCTTCAGCCAAAGAGGAGAAGGAGAATGAAGCCTTCTTTAAAAAGGTAAACTTTCTGAGTTTATTTATATTAATTCAGCTGCAGGTGACAGATCAGCTGGGATTACTTCTTATTGTCTCTATTTTTATTTTATTTTTTTGCCACTGTTTTGCCACGATTTTTCTGTAACCCCACTTTTGTTTTATTTTATTTTTTTGTGTCTTGTTTTCATTCCCTGTTTTGTCTTGTTAAAATTATTGTACAGTGTCCCTGAGTGTTAGGAAGGCACTTATAAATTAAGTGTATTATTATTATTATTATTATTATTATTATTATTATTATTATTATTACAATCCATGTAACACTCTTGTTATTATGATTGTTTTAGTGAAATTGGTTTTTAAATGCAGTGCGTCTTGTTTGTTAACAATAATTTAATCTAATAATCCAGTTGTAATATTCTGCTTTTCTGTGGCATTAATACTGGATTCTTATATTTTAAATAATATTCTTATTAATGCTGTACTTTAATATACACTGTTTGCACTATTTTTACATACTTCTGACTTCTATTTTTCCATATGAAGAGCTTATTTATTTATTTATTTTTATGAAGAGTGCCATAAAAAACAATAAATCTGTGAAAGATTTAGGATATATATGTGAAAATAAAAAAATACCAAAAAATGAAATATTAAGACAATAATAAAATATAAAATAATAATAATAATAATAATAATAATAATAACAACAGTATATGAAGAGTTTTTCTTTTTTCAAAAAACAACAGTCCCCATTCTGACTTCCTAACATTTATTTGTTGGGTGAAGTCCAGGGAATATATAAATATCTTATAAATGAATGAAAAATTATTTCTCTTGTGCAATTAATTAAAAATCTGTCAAAATGGTTTTGGTTTATTAATTTAAAAATGGCATTTCCCCCACCTATTTTTTTTTTTTCAAATGACCTCTAAATGTATAACGTTAAGCATTGTAGTTTAATGTATATATGTGAGTAACTTCAGTAAAGTATGTGAGTCTGTTAAACTGAGAGTTGATCTCCTGTGTGAGGTGTTTTGTCAACATCTCTAATCTCAGTCTCCTTCAGCTGGACTGTTGTGAATAGAAATAAGTGTTTTTTAAAGTTTGTTAGTTTTCTTCGTCCTCTGTGACCGTAGACTGAATATCTTTCAGTTTGTGATCATTGGTTGGACATTAGAGACTTCACTTTGAGTTTATGAACATTTTTCACTGATATCTGACATTTTACAGACGTGATTCATTAATTAATCGAGATAATAATCTGCAGATTATCTACTGATTTAAAGGCATATTTCATGTTATGTGCTATTACAGAAGATAATGCACTTAAGCCTGAAACTAACAAATTATTATTTATTTATTAAATTGAGAAAAGCAGCATTTGAGAACCTGGAACCAGAGTGTATTTGGCAGTTTTTCTCGTTGGATGAGTTAAGTTATTAACTGTAATTTTCTGTTGATAAACTTATTGAATAATGAACTAAAGATGTAGCTGTTCACTGTGTTTCTGCCTGTAAACTACAAACTGTTTTTCTCTCTCAGGTGCAAGAGATCCACGAGGGTCTGCAGAACCTCAGGGCGACTGTTTCCAAACTCGAGAACCAACAGAAGAAGGTTCTCGGCGTGGCGCTGCCCGAGGAGAGTGAGTACAAATAATATATATATACATATAATCTCTAGTGTGTATATATTATCCATCAGTCACTCCAGAGGAAGTGCAGAACCCGGCTGATGAGGACTTGAAACTGGACAAAAAAACCCAAATGATTGAGAAGATTTTCCTGTTAATTGAACAATAATTAACTTGTGAAGCTGATTAATAAGGTTCACAAACTGACAAAATCTGCATCTTATTCTTATCTCGCAGTTAAAGTCTGTAAACTGTTTGTTTTACTGAATCTCTGACCGCTGAGTCTCACATCTGGCCTCATGCATCGATTTCTTCCTATTTTTCCTCATATTTCTGTTCTTACACAAAGCAGTGATAGGAAAATAAGAAAATCCTATGTAGATTCATGAAACTTGGCTGTTTGTTTTTGTTTTTATCACATCTGAACTTAAATTTGGATGCCCATGTCAGGAAGTTTCCAACTACTGTAAGGAAACCCCCAAATAACCCACAACAGCAGCGAAACGACGTCCTGAGTGCAAAACCACAAACCAACAACGAGCAGCTGATGTTTGACTGGAAACAGGAACTCAGACTGAAGGAAATACAGAGAAGGGAAAGAAAATGAAGCTTAAAGTCACCAACAAGAGGACAGTCAGATGGAGGATAATTTTACAAATGAATGACACAAATTACAAAAATTAGAAGAAATAATCCGTCATTATTAATATTTCACAGCACAAACGTGAGTCAGCTTTGAAAGCGTTCGGCTCTCTTTGATTTATCTTTTACCTAAAAACAAACAGGATGTTAGAAAGTGAGTGATGCTATAAAAGTTATTCACAATCCTGTTTGCTCATTTAAATATCTCCATATTTGTACATTATTTGTATGTTGACTTTTTCTATTTTTCATATTTTCTATTTATGCTGCTGTTTTTTTTTACTCAAAATATTTGTTTCCTCAATCTTATTTATATTTAGTACTTTGTTCTTTTGCACAGAATTATTATTATAATTTTGCTTTATTTTTATGGTAATTATTATTTTTTCCTATTTCATAGTTACTTGTTTTTAATTTAACATGTGAATTTTCAATATAGGTAGAGGCCTGCATAAGCCCTTTTGGGTTTCTTGCCTCTACCTTGCACCTTCCTTTTGTTGTTCTTTATCCTTTTCTTTTTTGTCTTATTATTGTGGAAAATAAAAAAAACTTGGAACTTCAGGATTACCACAATAAAATCCATGTATGTGAAACCTACTTAATAAATATTATTCTGATATTTTGTTGTCTGTGTTCAGGTATGAAGAAAGAGCTGCAGACTCTTCGAGACGAGATCAAAACGTTGGCGACTCAGATTCAGAAGAAGCTGAAGAGTGAGTTCTCCGTTAACAAGAGTTTATTTTTTTATTTTGTTTGCTCGACTTATGTTATTAATTCTGTTTCTGCAGGTATTGAGCCGAAGAAAGGAGAGGATGATGGGAAATACATCCCCATCAACACTCGGATGCAGCGAACGCAGGTTGGTTATCATCTGCAGCTGCATAAAGCTGAGCTTTTATTTTGTTAAGTGATTTAACGTGACAGAGTTTCCTGTTTCCTGCAGCACGGCGTTCTGTCCAAGGAGTTCGTGGAGCTGATGGGTCACTGTAACACCATCCAGGGTCAGTACCGAGACCGCAACGTGGAGCGGATCCAGAGGCAGCTCAAGATCAGTGAGTACCACCGGGCCGGGGCGCGTGGGCGCGTGGGCGCCCGCTCGCATCACTTCCTCTTCAGTTCGTCTCGTGACTGTCAGTCATCTCCGTCTTTCACTTTCTGCTGCAGCTTCACTTCAAACTTCCTGTTTCCAAGAAAATTGGGACATTATCCGAAAAAAAACTGTTTTAATTTACTTCTGCTTTTTTTTGACACAAAGATTTTTGGAATATTTAGTGTCAAACTGATTCTCTGAATTCTGAATTTGATGCATAATGACACATCCAGACTTTTTAATCACAATATTTGAAATTAATAAAGGCTTATAACACACTGTTATCTAATTAATATTATAACATCTCATTTTAAGACATTTTTTACTATTACGTTTATTATAAATATATTTGTATAATAATGTATATATTTATTATATTATACATATTTATTTAACATTTAACTCAATATTAAATAAATAAATATACCCATGAAATGAAAGAAAAAATGTAAATATGAATATATATATATATACATATATAAATCTTAAAAAACAATTTACATTATAACTTCTCATTTTAAGACATTTTACTATTACATTGGTTATAAATATATACATAATAATACAAATATATATAATTTAAAATACAAATATATGGAATGCCATTTAACTCAATATTGAAAAAATAAATATGCCCATGAAATAAATAAGAATATTAAATTAAAGAAATGTAAATATGAATATATAAAAAAAATCTGATAAGCACTTTTTTTTTTTTTTACTAATTTCCAGTATTTTATAGACAAAGTCAGATTAATTAGGATTATAAATATTAAACTTGTTAATTATAGTCTTTTTAATCTTAATGAGCTCAGTGACAACTCAGGAAAAAACACATTTTCAGGTTCTTTTGTTCAACAACAACAACAACAACAACAACAACAACAACAACAACAACAACAACAACACACTCTAACACTCTGGTCTCTCTGCAGCTGGGACCAACGTGGCGGACGAGGAGCTGGATAAGATGCTGGAGAGCGGACAGACGGACGTTTTTACACAAAACGTGAGTACGCTCCAATGTTTGAAACCAAAACAAATCACAACAGTCCCCTGCCAAGCTGTTTCCATCAACACAAACTGTTCCTATAGTGACTGTAAGTGTCTGAATCTGCTCTGTTGAGTCTCTAACCACTCAGACTGGACACCAGCTCTGGTAAGAAAAGAGAGAAGAGTGTGTGCAGTCTCTAGTGATCAGTGTTTAGTGTCTCAGTAGCTTGTTAGTGATTCAGTCCTGTAGCTTTAATGTGCAGTTAGAGGGAGACACTGCAGGTGAACAGGGTCATTTTATCTCACAGATTTCACCATGAAACTTCCACAGTTTATTTACTTATTATTTATTTATTTAAGTTTTCTGAAATGTTGTGTTTAGATATGCAAATGAGGCGTGAAGTCTTTAAATATGCATAAATCAGAACTTTGGATAAAGCAAATTTCAAATTTTATTTTGATGATATTTTAGAATGATTTTTCCTTTTATCATTTCACAAATCAAAGTCAACAACCATTTAAAAAATCAATTTCCACTTGTTTTTTGGAACAAAATGTTGTATGAATGACTACATAAAGTCAGGATAAAACTGTACGTGGAGCTGAAGTTGAGATTCATGAGAAAAAACTCATTTTGAGAAAACAGCCTTTATAGGTTTTATACTTTCATAATGGAAATTACTATTTGAAGACAAAATATTGAGTCTAATTCATATAGAAGATGTGAAACAGGAGAGTGGAGCTTTCTGACGACGAGAAATCTATAAAATATAGTCACAAACACCTAAAATATACACTTAAATGTTTGTTTTGGATATTTTATTTACTGTAATCAGAAAGATTGGCCACATGTTTACACCATCTACAGAAAATCACATCAGGTTTTTTATCGTTAACTCTGTCATTTTAATGTCGACAAGACTTTTATGAGGATGTTTTATTGTTGCTAACTAATAATTAATAAAGTTGCCAGTTAATAGTTGCTAGTTAATAATTGAGTGTGAGACGTGGAAGATTCCTTGAACATTGAACTTGAAAGAAAACATGTTCTGGAGTAAAGCAGCCCTCAGAGTTTCCGCCTGTAGTGTCTCACTTTAATCTGACCTCCCGCCTGCTGGAAGTTTATTCTCTTGTTAAATAAACGCAGCTAATAAAAATAAAAACCTTTCCTCCCGCCGCGTTCAGATCCTGAGTGACGCTCAGGCGACGAAGCAGGCGCTGAACGAGATCGAGTCGCGGCACGACGAGATCCTGAAGTTGGAGCGGAGCATCAGAGACCTGCACGACATGTTCCAGTACCTGGCCATGGAGGTGGAGGCTCAGGTGAGACCTCGGGGGGACGGAGACATTGTGTCCCAGTGTCAAGGATCCTCAAAGGGCTGAATTTGAAGGATTCTACGTCATCAACAGCTGAAGGACTGTCCCAGTGTTGAGGATCCTCCAGAGGACAGAGTCCTTCTTTTGCCCAAATTCCAAGGATGCATGTGTGTATCCTGTGTGCACCCCGACTACCCATAATGCTTTGCACACAGCGGTCTTTCGAGAGACTTAGAAATGGCAAGCGTAGAAACAGCAACGCCGACGGCGCAATATGCATTTAAATGTATAAGTATTTTCAGTTTACACTGAATGTTATCACATAACTTACAAAACTTGAGTCAAGCAAAAACATATGCATAAACAAATGGCAGAATATTTAGCTAAAGATAATAAACGTCATCTTGATACATTGCCGGTTAAGTTAATTAATGCCGTCTCAGTCGCTAAAGTTATTGTTAATTAATTTATATGCATCAGATGATGATGTACTATGTGCAAAGTATATTTAGCTATGCCATTCAGAAAATTATACATTTGTTTATTGTGTTTACAGAGACCGAAAGTCCGCTATAATCCTTTACTGTTATTTATAAATAACTTTTTTTAAACTGCAGCGCTGAATTTAAGCAGGACTTCCAATTACGCAATGATGCACACCTGCACACTGAAGGCTGCTCCATTTGAGCGGTATTACAGTGAAAGGAAGGACTCTGGCCTCGTCTCTGGAGGACCCGACTCTGAAGGAAGGATCCCACCAAGGAAGGATCCTTGACTTTGAGTCTCTGTGTTCTGTCTGATGGAGAGTCTGACTGTGTTTCTGCTCCTGCAGGGAGAGATGGTGAACCGCATCGAAGCCAACATCAACATGTCGACCAACTACGTGGAGAAAGCAAAAGAAAACACAAAGAAAGCCGTCACGTACCAGCAGAAAGCACGCAAGGTACAAAATTACATCTTTAACACTGCAGGGATACTGCATTTTTTATTTTAAATCATTAACTTTTATTTAGGTAAGGTTTTATTTGTTTATTTATTCATTTATTGCTTTTTGACACTGAGAAAAATAATAAAAAATAAAACAAACATTCCTTTAAGCATTTTTTTAAACATAATAGAGTTAAAAATAGGGTTAAAATCTGATTATATATTTGTATTTATTATTTATATATAATATGTTATTTTTGTTTTGTATGGATTGCTATAAAAGTCAATATTAAATAAAAAAAAATGTCCATTAAATAAATATGGCTCTCACATGAAATTTAATGAAGCAATAAATATTTAAAAATATAAATAAATGTAAATATGAATAAACAACATTTAAAAAGCTGGTAAATAAAAAGTGAAATAAACAGCAATTGAATTATCCTGTAAGAAAAAAAAAGTGGTTAATATTTGTAATACATTTTCTTTTTTTTAAAGGCTGGTAAATAAATGTGACATTCGAAAATACATTAAAAAAAAAGTAGTCCTTTCAATTTATTTTTACATATTAAAGTTGTAAATTAAAATGTTTTTTTCATTTATATTTTGAATTTTATTTACATGGATTTCTTGAGTTATGGAATGTTAACTCAATATTGATTTTTTAAAAATAACATCTGAAAAGCTGGTAAATAGACCAACAACAAAAAATAACAGCTATCAAGCAATTGAATAATCCGGGGAAAAAAGTATGGTTAATATTTGTAATACATTAATTTACCTTTTATAAAAATATAATAAAAAAGAAATGTGACATTTAGAAAATAAATAAAAGTCATTTTAATTCATTTTTTATATATAAAAGTTCAAAATTAACATGTTTTTTTCAAAATATACACAAAAGTTTTAGAACACACCAACTTTTCCAGAATTTAATTGAAAATTATGCAGTGTAATGTCTCAGTGTACTCTGAAATGAATGCACATTTGCAACATTTAAAATTCTTTATTCAGCATGATAGTGTTTTGAAAGTAAAAAAAAAGATTCAAAATCACATTTTATGTTGGACTAAAGGACTAAAAAAAGACACAAAATGACCAAAAAAAGACACAAAATGACAAAAAAAGACACCAAAAGACACAAAATGACCAAAAAAAGACACAAAATGACTTAAAAAGACATGAAAAGAATTCAAAAATAGACAAAATAGCCCAAGACTCCATAGAGGTAAATTGTTAGCCCACTTCTTGTTCCCTGAAAAAGGCCTACTTGTATAATTCTGAAATGTACATTATTTTTCAGTTTTGGTTAAGCTTACCTTTTTTTTTATTTACCTCTGGCAGTTCACCACTTACCTTTGTACCATTTCAAGCTGTTCATTTGACTTCAACTGCTTGGATTTCAATAAAAAACTGGAAAAACTGGGGTGTTCTAAAACTTTTGACCGGGAGTGTATATTTAAAGTTTTTCCATGGATTCCTCAGTGTTTCTGTCCTGCTCTGATCAGATGTTTAGTTGCTCCTGACTGATGTTTCTCATTTATATTTATTAATATAAACGCCTCTTTCTTGGTCTCTCTGCTGCAGAAGAAGGTGTGGATGGCGGTCTGTCTGGCCATCGTGCTGCTCATCCTCATCATCTCTCTGGTGAGCGCCTTCGGGACCTGAAGAGTCGACTCTGTAAAAACTTTCATGTAAATAATTTCAGCCCGCAGGATGAACAGGTGACCTGTCAGTCATTGTCCCTCTGCTTCAGTCTCATTACACGTTACTGCTCCTCCTCTAACCTCCGCCTGTCTCCTGTCCTCTAACGGGCCTTTTTTATTTTTATTTTAATGCTTTTTAACTCACAATCAACTACAATCTCTCTGCTGGTGCTGCTGTTCCCCGTCACAAACCCCAGGATGGTTTGTGAGCTGTTACATTAACGTCCCGCCCTCCTACAGTCCAAAAAAAATTGAAAAAAGAACAAAAGAGGAACTAAGTGGCCTTGAGGAAAGCACAACGCAGTATTGGAACTGATCTTACTGTACTCAGGAAACTGTGCGTTTTGAGGCGTAAATAACAGTTTTAATAGAGTAGAGATTTTTTTCTTTTATAGGCAAATAGACTAATATAATTGTACATATATAACCTGTATGGCTGGCTGACATCTTTATGATTTTTAAAACTTGAAAGTTTCAAACTGCCTACATGTAACAAGTGTAAATACAGATTTTTTGTTTTTTTGTGAGCCCCGACCTTTTTACTGAGCGCAGAATAAAAGGTTCTATTTGTGTTGCCAGTTTGTATTTATGGTTTCTTCTCTGTGACGTTAACATTAAGAAGGGACGAGTGGTTTTAGTCCTTTATTTTCCTTCACCTGTTTGTCACATCGTGATCGTGTTTTTTTTTAGTTTAATTCTGCAAAGAAATCCTTTAAAGAGACAAATGGTTCCTGCTGTGCTCCACAATGTGACGAATCTGTAAAGAAAAATAAAACCTGTTGGTTTAAAGAGCGGAGACTCTAATATTACGGCTGTTTGCATCACTCGTGTATTTTAATATAGATTTGTTTTTAAATAAAATACTGCCACGGTCTATTATTCTGTCTGTCTGGTGTCATTAACTGTTTATTTCTCACATATTTGGTTTGTACAAGGTGTTGAAAGTTGATTTATTTTTATTTTTTTTACCTGACTGAATTCTTGATTTTATCTACAAGAACTGAATGTAAATCAACATCTTGCATTGTTGAAATTAAACGATTCAGTCTGCACGTTTTTAGTCGACTTTCTTTAGCAAATATCAACTTTGTCTAATGTATCATGACACTTCACATCCCTAATAAACAGCTGATAGAATAAACTGTCAGTTTGCATTTACTGTGGGTATAAATTAATTCTGAAAGCTTCATTTTTTCCACATTCCTTTAGAGTCACAGTTCAGATTTAATTTAGGCTTCAAATTCTGGATTTGGTTTAAAGTTATTTGACTTTAGTCTAAAACTGCTTCATAAAACCAGACATTAGCTGTTATAAGTATTTTTTTAAGCATAAGTCTTTGTTATTGTGTTGGAGTTCAGACATCAGATGTTACAGTTGCAATTAAGTATTTTTTTTTTGCATTTTCACACCTTCAAAGTATTTATTTGCAGTAAGTAATAGTAAAGGAAACTATAAGTTTACAACTACAACCCTGTTTTTTTCAGGTTTTTAAGTAACTAATTGTGACATCACTCAGAACAGGATGCAATGTGATCATTTGAGGAAACTGCATGCAGGACAGCAGTGGAAACATGACGGGAATAGTTCATGTTGGAGTAAAGACATAAGCTGTTAGACGGTTGAAATAAAGTATATTTTTTTCACCTTCAAAGTATTTGTATTTCAACTTAATTTGTTTACAACTAGAACCCTGTTTTTCCAGGTTTTTAAGTGACTAATGGGACATCACACTGCAGCTGCAGAACAGGATGTAATTTAATAATTTGAGGACATTGTTTACATTCACTATAGTTTGTTTTTACCGCTGACTGCTCAGATTGTTGTATGTGTGACAACATAATGGAAAGGACCCGACAGGGAAATAAAAAACATTTCTCCTTTTTGCCTGACCCAGTCTTTTTGTTAGTCTCGATTAAGAATGTTAGAAGAAGAAAGAAAGAAAAGAAAGAAAGTATTTTTTTAAACTCACACTTGAGTACAGACATTAGCTGTTAGTCTGTAGAAATCTCTCTTTTTAAAAAAAACATATTTACACCTTTGAAGTCTTTTTTTAAAGGAAGTATTTAAATGTGTACTTTTTTGTTTACAACTAGAACTCTGCAGCTGCAGAACAGGCTGCAATCTAAACATTTGAGGAAATTGCGTACTGTGAAAGTTTTTCAATTAAAAGTGTTTGTTTTTCTCCAGACAGGCTCAGATTTTTATTATAAGTGTCTGATAACATTATGGAAAGAACTGCAGAGAAATGTAATGTTTCTCTGTACTTTTTGCTTCATCTGGGTTTTGCTAAGGAGAAGTTATTGTGTTGGAGCAGCTGTTAGACTGTTGAAATAAAGTATTTTTTTGCCATTTCACAACCTCAAAGTATTTGTTTACAGTAAGTAATTCAAAGGAAACTTCATTTGTTTTCAACTAGAACCCTGCTTTTCCAGGTTTTTAAGTGACTAAGAGACATCAAACTGCTGCTTCAAAACAGGCTGAAATTAATTAATTTGAGGCAATTAATCAATTGTTTACATCAACTTAAGTGTTTGTTTTTGTCACAGACAGGCTCAGATTTTTATAATAAGCATCTGGCAACATTATGTGAAGAACCCTGCAGAGAAATGAAACGTTTCTCCATGAATTTTGCTTCATCTGGTCTTCGCTCGAGGAGAAATCTTGCTCAGAAATCTTGTGGGAGCCGACTTGTTTGGGTGTAAGACAGTGGTGGAAATGCGAGAATAATTAAGCGTACAGATTATAGTAAGAGTAGCTCAAATATTTTCAATGTAATGCCTAAATATTTGTTGTATTTCGACATCGTGGGAGAGGCCACGTAAGATTTCAGAACAAGATTTCTCCTTGAGCGAGACAGAGGAACTTTCAGTGGACAAAAACTCAATTAAAATCAATTTCCAAAAGTTGCTCCCATTAGACACAAAAACCTGGAAAACAGGGTTAAAAAAAACCCAAAGTGCAACACGAACAAGGACCAAAGATCAAAGAAAACCTTTAACACAAAGAGAAAATGAAACTAATTTTTGGTCTTTTTATTCAACTGTAATTGTCTTAATTTTTCAAGTAAAACAATGTGGAATTACAAGGGATCAAAGGAATGCAACAAATGAAGAAGAAGAGACAAATCAAAGAAATAAGACCATCACCATAAACTACCCCCCCTCCCCCCAACCCCCCCTCTGAACATCTCCGACTCGTCCGAAAGGAAATCGACAATTTACAGTCATCTGGAACTGTACCAGTAATTTTATTCACATATTTTGTCCAAGTAGTTTTTTTTTTCTTTACATGAACGAAGCGATGAAGTGACGGTGACAGAGAAACAAAGTCTGGTGAAAAATAATAAAACATTAATTTGGTAGCTCTGATGCTCGGGGTGCTCTTCTGATGATCTCCGGGGTTTTTTTAAAAATTTGTTTGGCTTTTTTTTTTTTTTAAATAAGGAGAGAAGCTTGACACCCCTGCTTCAGCTGCTTCACAAGGCAATCTCAGGTTCAAACCCATTTGGCCAAAGAGGCACTCTTTAATTTCATTTACTTTCCATATAAATACATGACAGAGTGGACCGAGTGACTAGAAACTGCCTCTGGGAAGAAAAGAAAAGATTTTTGCAGCTCTGGGTTTGTGTTTGGGAGCGAAAAAGACCATTTTTAATACATTTTCCAAACTGCAGAGATACATCGTGAGGTACCGGGAACCAAAAAACTTGACTGAAGTTGATGTAAAAACTGAATAACTACACCACAATGAATGTACTGAGAGAAGAAGAAGCCCAGGGCCACAAGATCAGATGTGCAAAATGAGAAATGCAAGGCTGGATTTTTCTTTTTAAAAAAAATTATTAATCCAATGAACAGAAAAAACTTGACGTGACGAAAAAAAAAAAAAAAAGGAGGGGCCCAAGCAAAAAGACGAGCTCCAGCATAGTGCAGCGACGGTCACAGCGACTCTCTTCCTATAATACCCTGGAAGAAATCATAAAATATGCATAACTTATCCACTGACTACAGAGAAACAATAGTCAGAATAGACAGCTGATGAAACCAAACGCTCTAAAACCTCCAACTTACAATACAACTGGTCACTCGTAAGGTTTAATGTCACACAGATGACGTTTCATTACCGGCCCTGTAGGGGGCGCCGTGTCCTCCCAGTAACACATCAAATCTGAGTGTTCCAGTCTTAAATGATTACAGTACATAATGTGAACTAACAACTGCACCTGTTGTCCCCTTCAGTGGTCAATTTATCCACTGCCCCCCCCCCCCTCTCTCTGTCTCTTTTTTAATTTTTTACTCTCAGTCCGGCGTCCCTGAGCCTTCCCCCAGCTGACGGTGGCTGAGCTGGCGGGAGGACCAGCTCCAGTAAAGGGGGGCCGTGCAGCAGCAGGAGGTCTCTGAGGCTCGTGCAGTCTCACTCCGTCCCCCCGTCACAGAGCAGCAGCCTGTCGGAGGTCGCGACACGCTCTCGTTTTCCCTTTTGGCACTGCGATCATGTCTTGTTGTGTCGGTGCTGTCCGGAGGAGGAGCGGGTGCTGGCGGCAGGCGAGCGGGCCTGCACGGCGGCGAGTGCGGCCACACTGCGCAGCACCCTGTCCGGCGTGCCCTCCGCTGCCCCCGAGCCGCCGGGCGCCTCCTGCGGGAGCTTCTGGGAGCGGCTCTGGCTCCTCCGGCTGCTCTCCGAGCTGCGGTCCCGCTCGCTGCCGGAGGAGGCGGCGCGGGACTCGCGGCGCTCCGTGTTCTGCGAGCTGATGCTGCGGGTTCGCTGGCTGCTGTTGCTGCTGCTGCTGCGGCTCCGGCTGCTGCGCCCGCCACCGCCGCCGCCCCCCTCTCCCTCGCCGTCGCTGCTCATGCTGCTGCAGGCGCTGTGGCCCCGGGACGACGGCTGAGCCTCCGCCTCACCGCCTTCTTTCCCCCCGCTTCTCCTCTTCTCCTCCGCTTTAGTCCTCTTGTACTCCACCTCCAGGGGCGGGACCAGAGAGCCGGGGCACTGTCTGGTGGAGCGGGACGGAGGCCGGCTTGTCTGGTTGGGCGGCGAGGGTTTACTGCTGCCGCTGCTTTTATTATTAGTCACAGAGTTGCTCTGAGGGGAGGCGGGCACGCTTTTACTCTTAGACTTCTGGTTCTTGTCAGAAGTCGCGGCGGCTTTAGCCCCCGAGTCTCTCCTCATGTGCCCCGGGGTGTCCACCCTGCCTTTCATCGCTAGAAGCTTTGCCGCTGCGTTGAGCGCTGAGCATCTCTTCCCCAGAACCTCGGGCTCCGGCGGCGCGCTGTTGGTCTGAGCTTTACTCTCCGGTGGCGGCTGAGATCCTGCAGACTTCCTGGTGGTCCGGACAGACGACGTGTCGCTGCCGGACTCTCCTCCGGTGGAGGCGTTGGCGTTGTTTGAAGTGTGTCTGTCGGAGCTGCGTGCCGGTTTCTTCCCCTCCCGGCTGCTCCCCTTCTCCCTCTCCTGGTCCTGCAGCTTGTGTTTGGAGGAGCGGGTCAGCCGGCGCTCCTTCCTGCTCTCGCTGGTGTCAGAGTCCGAGGAGGAGGAGGATGACCGGGACCGTCGTCCCCGGGAGGCGGCGGAGGTGAGCTCCTCCTCGTCTCCTTCCTTGGCCCCGCCCTCCGTGTTTGTCTCCTCCTGTCCCGTTTCTGAAGTCACGTCCATGCGTCTCTTCTTGGCCGGGTGTCTGTTCTCGTACGTCCTCTTGTGGTGAGCATGGCGAGTGAGCGTGGACGTGGAGCAGCCGGAGGATGGCGAGGAGGAGCGGGTGGAGTCCTGGCTGCTCGATCGACTCAGAGGTCTTTTCTGGATGGGAGTTTTCTCGTCTTCAGGAGCTTTGTCCACCTCCTGCTGCTTGGTTTCTTCTCTCTGCGCTCCAGACTCTTTGGTCTCAGAGGAACTCTCCACCTTTCTCTTTTTAGCCTGATGCATGTCCTCCTTTTTCTCCTCCTCCTTCTCGCTCGTCTTGGCTCCAGCCTCTACATCCATGTCTGTCACCCTGTCTGGGTCACTTTCGGATGCTTTCTTCGTCTGATCTGCAGATTGCTTCTCAGCTGAAACAGGAGAAGGAGAAGATGTTTGTGGGCGTGGCGAGGTCTCTGTCTGGGCCGACGTGGGCACGTCAGAGCTCTGCACCTGCAGGGGAAAAGCTGCAGCTGTTTGCGTGGTGGACACAGAGGGGAATGCTGCTGCTGCTGACACTGAGGCTGCTGCAGTCGTGCATTCTTGGGGGGCAACTTTAACTGACTTTTCTGTGGGCGGTGCAGCTGCTGGAGCTGCTGCAGCACCTGTGGAAACTGCTACTGGAGGTGAGATCTTGACAGTCTGTTCTGCAGGTGCAGCAGGGGGGGTCGCTGTGTGTTCTTTAGAAGGGGATGCTGCTGCTACAGGAGGCGGCACTTGGACTTTCTCAGTCGGGGGTGATGGAGTCACTGTAACCGTCTTTGCAGAGGCAGCAGGAGTTACACTAGCAGGCGTTGCAGCTGCAAGAGGAGGAGTGCATCTAGGGGTTGGTGTTGCAGGAGGTTTTGTAGAGGAGGAGCCAACCACCGGAGCAGACGCTGGAGCTGCTGAAGGTGAGGCTGGTTTTGTCAGGACTTTGGTCGGTGTCACATTAGTCCGTGCATGAGAAGAAGAAGAAGAAGGTGGAGCTGTATTTGCAGCAGATGATGAGACTGTTTTTACTGATGCTGTTGCAGAAGGACCTGCAGAGGGGACTGGGCTCAGACTTGCTGAGTTCGATGGATTTGTTTGGACTGTTTTTACTGTTGTTGTTGTTGTCATAGTTGGAGCTGTAGAAGGGGAACATGTTGGGGGAGGTTTCGGTGAAGATGCAGCTGAAACCTTCTGGGTGGCAGCTAGAGGAGAGGTTACAGGTGCAGCAGTGGAGGTCACAGGAGCTGGAGGAGAGGCTAGAGGAGCTGGGGTGGGAGTTGCGGGAGCTAGGGAGGTTATGGGAGCGAGGGTTGAAGTTAGAGGAGCTGGAGCAGAGGTTGCAGCAGCTGTGGAGGGTACGGGAGCTGAGATTGAAGCTCGAGGAGCTGGGCTGGAGGTTATGGGAGCTGTGGAGGGTACGGGAGCTGAGATTGAAGCTTGAGGAGCTGGGCTGGAGGCTTTGGGAGGTGTTGAGGGTACAGGAGCTGAGATTGAAGCTAAAGGAGCTGGGCTGGAGGCTATGGGAGCTGTGGAGGGTATGGGAGCTGAGACTGAAGTTAGAGGAGCTGGGCTGGAGGCTATGGGAGGTGTGGAGGGTACAGCAGCTGGAGTAGAAATGGTAGATAAAAGTGTTGATGCTTCCTGCAAGTTCTTCACAGCAGAGGTTGTAGTTGTGACTGATCTCACTGTAGTGGTGACTGCTGGTGTAACACTGACTGTCTGTGATGCAGCTGTGGTGGTTATAGTGGTGGGGACTGGTGCAACAGATGATGGAGATGGAGTGGGAGCAGCCGGAGGGGGAGGTGTGGTGGCTTTGGCAGACTCTGGTCCAGTAGTTTTCACAGTTGTAGAAGGTTTTGGCTCTGCAGGAACTGTAGCAGAGGAAACCACGAGTGGAAATTTCACACTTTGAGGAGGTGATGTGATGGTGCTGGCAGGTGGAGGTGTGGTCACAGGGGTTGCAGAAAGTGTGGCAAAGGATGCAGAGGACAGCTGGGGAGGAGCTGGAGCTGAGCTGACAGACGGGGCTGCAGCAGAGGGTGCAGGAGCAGCGACTGAAGCTGCAGCAGGCGTGGAAGGAATATCTGCTGCTGGAGCTGGAGGTGGAGCAGTCGTAGTGTCTGTCTCCTCAGGTTTGGTGCTCTGGGAGTCCTGATTTGTAGTGACAGCAGCTGCAGGCGTCTCCGGGTTAGTCGGCTCTGAGCTAGCATCAGTTTTTGCTTCACCAGACGTGTTGCTGTTGGCCGGCTCGTTTTTAGAGTCCTGCTCCTCGCCAATGGTCTCTGGCGTGGTGGTGGAGTCTTTCCGAGGACGTCCCCTCTTACGTTTCGGGGACAGAGGCGGGTTCCCTTCTTCAGTAGGCGAGGTGGGCTGTGGCGAAGGTACCACCAAGGTGTTATCGCTCTCCGGTAGCCTCAGGGGAGTCTTCGGGGGCCGGCCCCGCTTTCTCTTCAGAGGTGCGCCAAGAGAGTTCTCCGGTGACGTGGCGTCTTTGTCTGTCTTCCTGGACTGGTTGGATCCTCGTCCTCGGCCCAGGAGCTGCTGCTGCTCCCCCAGCTGAGCCGCCATGCGAGACTCGGTTTCCAGCCGGCGCCGGACGGGGAGATTCCTCAGCACGGGCATGTCCGGAGACGCCAGATGTGGTGGCGAGTACGGCGGGTAGCTCCGGACCGGCGGCAGCTGTACTGGCGGGCTCGGGGTGGAGTCCTGGTCCTGGGGGGATTTGATGACTTTAGTTTTGCTGTCGGGGCTTGGGGACATGTTGTTGTCTTTGTTCGGTTCCTCCGTGAGCCCGGTTGTGTTCTCCTCCACCGTCGCCTCTTCTGAAGAAGCTCCGCCCCCCGTGCCGCTGCCTCGCCGCCGCCTCCTCCTCGGCTCTTTCTCCTCCACCACGGTCACCAGCCGCCCCGGCAGCTTCCGCAGGACTTTGGCGGACGGCGAGTCCTCCACCAGCCCCCGCAGGACCTCCCCGTCCGCTGACTGGCGCTTACGAGGCGACCTGGAGCTGGTGGAGGGCGGGGACATGTGGTCTTTGGAGTCCTCGTCCTTCACCTGGTGGTCTGGGCAGCCGGACTCCAGCAAGGACTCGGATACCTCGTTCTCGCCCTCCTGCTCGTCTCTGCAGGATCTGGAGGTCTCACACGGCGGTCTCCCTGCAGGAGGCGAGGCGGTCGGCGGGGAAGGCACTGGACTGGGGTGGCCCCGGTTCGGCAGAGTCCTGGTTTTCTGGTGATCTCTGGCAGGAGACGAAGCTTTTGTAGACCTGGAGGAGTCTTGGGTCCTGGTGGATGAGGAGGAGGTCTTGTGGTGGGACGAGGGGGGGGACACGGAGTCTTTGGCGGCCGCTCGTCCTCTCAGCCCACAGCGCGGTCTCTCAGGCACTTCTCGGGGGGCGGCGGGCTCCGGCTCGGTGTCGGGAGAGGCGCCGCGCAGCCGGCCGCTGGTCCTGGTCGAGGTCACCACCTTCTCCTTGTCTTTGGGTTTGCGGCCGCGGCGGGCCGGCTGGGCGGGCTCCACGGACGCCGGCGTTGACAGGAAGTCGTCGTCGTCTTCGTCGGAGGAGGCGTGCAGCTTCAGACCCTCCTCCTTCGCCTGGTCCAGACCCTTCCTCGCCGCCTCCACCTGCTCCTGGACACCCAGACAGAAAGATTTCAGTTTAAGATCACAAAACAGCAGCGTTTGGAATAACACCGTTTAAAATAACGGCCTCTGATGAAGCAGCAGAAATGGGCATGAAAAGTTTGCATTTTCAAGATATAAGGACTACTTCAAATTCATTGAGGTCAAAGGCAAGAAGAAGCAAAAACTTTGTCTACATCCATTGTAAGCAACTCAAATTTAATGATGCCTCTCACACCGACACGCACATATACAAAGCTAGTGGCCAAAAACACCGATACCTCCACCACAGATGATAGCTGTCTGTTCCACTCATTTCAACTGACTTGTGAAAACTGTCAAAAAATTCAAATCAAAATGTATTCAAATCCAAACATATTTTTGAGGGAAATTATCAAGCAAAACTGCCTAATAAATTGTTCTTACAGCTTCTCACGTGACGATTTGCTGCTTTCTTATTTTTAGTATCATTGTAAATGAATCATCTTTTGGTTTTGACCATAAAATATGAAAATAACCACAAACCATAGTATTTACTTCCAGACAACAGAATCATAAATGTGTTTGTTACTTTGTAAACTTTAGTATCTTTGTGTTGAGGAAAGTTATTAACATGAGTCTAAAGTTTAAGTAAAATCTATCGAATAAAACGTTTAGAAAGCTGGTCCAATGAGTGTGTTATCTAAATATAAAGTGAACAGTGTGTGTTACCTCTGCCTGCTTCAGCTCCTCCTTGCAGACGTCTTCCAGCGAAGCTTCCAGGAAGTTCATGGCGTATCGTTCGATGGGCGTGAGCTGCAGACGGACAGAGCAGACAGTCAGAGTTATATCCTCATTATTAAAGTTAATAATCCAGCTTCAGAGCTGCTCGCTGCTTCACCTGCTCCACCAGCGCGGCGATCTCCTGCTCGGCCTTGGACAGCTCCTCCACCTCCTCCTGCTCCGCCCCGTCGTCCAGCGGGATGTTCTCGTTGAACTCAGCCAGCTCCGCCACCTGCTCCGCTTTGGCCTGAGACGCAGCAACGATGTCCTCCTCATCCTCCGCCCGACACAGAGCCTGCAGGGATATTTATATATTAATACAGTAAGATTACACACACACACACACCCTGAAGAGACATTAACATGGTCAGAGATATATATATATATATTAAAAACTTCTTAACTTCTTCTTTTTTTATACAGTTATGGAAAAATAGATATTGTTTTCTTGAATTTCTTGTTTATTTTAATGCCTGGTACAACTAAAATATAAAGATAACAACAAAAATAGCTGATAAGAGTTTAAGAGCTGATATCTAGACATTTTCAATGGTTTTCTTGATGATGATTTTGATTATTATCAATCAAACCATGGAAAATAGATATCAGCTCTTAAATTAAGCTCTTATCAGGTATTTTTGTTGTTATGAATACATTTGTCTAAACAATTGTACCTTTAGTCTTACCAGGCATTAAAATTAACAAGAAAACAAGGTTCTAATAATTTTTTCCATGACTGTATATATATGATGGATCTACCTGTTCCAGGATGGTGGTGCTCTGGTTAATTAACAATAATAATAATAATAATAATAATTATAAGAAGAAGAATATATATGAACTGACCTGTTCCAGGATGGTGGTGCTCTGCTTGCTGACGTTCTCCTCCTCGTAGTTCTGCGCCACCGTCAGCTCCACGGCCGCCTCCCTCTTCTCTCCTTCGTTCATGTCGAAGAGCTCGCGGATCGTTTGCTGAGGAACAAAACAACTCGTTCAAGAGAGGAAGGAGACAAAGACGAGGAGGCTCTTCACCTCCTGATCTCCCAACATTAAACACACTCAGAAAGAGCAGTTACTCTTAAGAGGGCTTTATTTATTAGGAAACGTCTGAACGACTGAACACTTCAAACCGCAGAGAGCCGTCAGTTATCTGATGAGAGGGACGAGGGCAGGAAAACACTTCATTTATTTATTTATTAATGTCTCCAACATCAACACACCCACAGGTTCTTGTTGAATAAAGAAATGATTCATCGTCATGATTAACAGAAGGAGGAGAGATTAACATAGACAATATAAACACATTATTTATATTATTTTTTGACTTATTGTATTTAAGCATTTAATTATTTAATTTTATCAATTTTCTGACATTTCACATCCCTTCTTTAAATTGTATTTATCTTTGTCTTCTTTAACAGTTTTATCTAGTTTTAGTCTGGTCTTTTATTGCTTTTTATTATTTTCATCATATTTACTATTGTTTTATATTTTTAATAATATAATATGTAATTTTTTAAAACTATTTAACTGTTATTTTCTCACATTCTATCCCTCTCATTGATTTGATTTATCCTTGTCTTTTTATCAATTTGTTCTAGTTTTTAATCTTTTATTGGATTTTATTAAACTTTAAAATTAAATTTTATCTATTTTTTTCTTAACATTTTTCTCTTTATTTCAATTATTTTTGTCTTTTTATCGGTTTTCTTGTCTTGTCTTTTATTGAATAATATTAACATTTATTTACTATTTTTAATTTTCTTTAATAAAATGTTTATTATTATTTATCCATTTTGTGCATTGGTCTCTTGATTTAAAAAATGTTCTTCCTTTGTTCTGTCATCTGTGAAGCTTTTTGAGCTGCACTAACTGTGTGAAAGGTGCAAACACAATAGAGTTAAATTGATTGATACTGTTGTAAAATATCCACAGTGACCTCTGACCTGTTTGAAGAAGGCGGTGGTGAAGTTTCCTCCTTCGATGGCCATATCTCCCAGCATCCTCTTCTGGTTGGCTTTCTTTAAGATGTTCTCCTCCACCGTTCGCTCACTGATCAGCCTGAAGACAAACATTCAAACAACATTAATATGGTGTTAAAATCACATTTATTCTTCAAGGGGAACTGCAGCAACCTGACTGACAACTTCATCAAACACCATTTCCTCCTTCTGTTACTCTCATTCCTCATTCTTCTCCTTCACACACCATCGATCTAAAATCTTATCGTTTCCTCGTCTGCTATTTAACTATGCTGAAGACAAACATTTTTCACAGACATTTTGGACATAAAACTTAGAAAAGTGGTTAGCTTGAAAAAAACCTTGTTCATTTAAATCTATCTGTTGTGTGTCTAAGTGTTTAAAGGTGAAAAAAATAAAAGTTTAATATACAGTGAATTCGGGTAAAGTGGGGCACTTTTTGCAATTTTGACTTTGTTATATTTTTCTAAATTTAAAAATGTTTTATGTAATTTCAGTCACATGACACCCATGGTAGACCAATAGTAAAGGTTTTGATGACTATATTTACTTTAAGCAGGAAATAAACCAGCCAAACCTTAAGTGTCCCACATTACCCGAATCCACCCTACTGTATGTGACTTAAAGATGTTTTGACTCTTCCTCCTCTATAAAGCAGCTGTAGATATATTAAAGCCTGGTACCTGTATATGTGGACGTCTCTGGTCTGGCCGATGCGGTGGCAGCGGTCCTGAGCCTGAGCGTCCATCGTCGGGTTCCAGTCGCTGTCGTAGAAGACGACGGTGTCGGCGCCGGTCAGATTCACGCCCACGCCGCCGCTGCGAGTCGACAGGATGAAGCAGAAGATACGACGATCTGCGTTGAAGCGCTCCATCAGAGACTGAAGGAGAGAGAGCACGGGAACAGAGAAGAGTGAGCTACAGAGACAACACACCGACTTTGATTTAATTTATTTTTTCCTCCCTCCCAATTCTTTTTATTGATTTTATTACAGGGTTCGTACACTTTAGCAGTGGTCAAATTCAAGTATTTTTCAAGGACTTACAAGGTAAATTTTCAAGCTTTTCCAGTATCTTACACCTGTTGTAAATTGCATATTTTACACGAGTACTTACATACTAGAAGGGGGAGATTTCACTTAACCATACCAACAGCGATGGTATTACACTTTTAGGAGGAACGGTCTTCATTTCAGATAGGCTACTCATTATTTTTTACATTGACTATATCCATCTATAGACTATAGATAATCACATGTTCAGATTGCAAGAGAAATGCAAGAATTCAAGCATTTACAAGCACTTTTCTAAAATCCAAGCACTTTTTAAACCTTGAAAATACATTTAAATTCAAGCATTTTCAAGGATTTCAAGCACCCGTACCAACCCTGTTATTAAAAAAAGCATACAGATCTCAGAGTGTCTACAACATTAAACTGTATAATCACTTTAATATGTGAGAAAAATAAAATGTACAAGATACAAAATACATAATAAGAAAAATAATAATGCTTATAATAATGATTAAAAAAATAATAATAAATAAATAAATATATATATATATATATATATATATATATATAAAATATGTAAATACAATAAAAGTATATAATAAAATACAAATTAAAAAGGAAATAATACATAAAATAAATAAATAAATAAGGAAAATAGAATAAATAATCGTATATAAATGAATTTAATGTGAGGGTTGCGGTTGCTCACCTGTCTCTGCTCCACCCTGGTGCTGCCGTCCAGGCGGAGGTAGATGTGTCCGTGGTAGTTGAGGAACTGCTCCAACACGTCCAACATTCGAGTCATCTGAGTGAAGATCAGAACTCTGTGGCCTCCCGTCTTCAGCTTCCTCAGCAACGTGTGCAGAGTCTGCAGCTTACCTGCACATAGAAACAACACAACTTCATTATTTATTTAGGTACATAAACAGAGAATAATCATTTTTCTCTCTTTTCTTTCTTTTTTTAAGACACAATCACATAAACGGAACATAAAAAGCTTTTCAGACTTACGAATAACAGGAGAATTCAGATATAAAACAGCATGTCATGACAGTCAGAAAAATTAAATCAAATACCAAAAGATAAACACAAAAGATAAACACAAAAGATAAACACAAAAGATAAACACAAAGTACAAACACGTGCACAAACAAATGTTTCTTTTTATGATAAACTGTGTAGTATTAGCTTCTTTTTTTCAAAGAAAACACACTTTTCAGTCAGGAGAACTGTCTTTATCTGATTGATTTTTATGTGAAATTGCAGATTTTATAAGACTAATTATTTTCTTAAAAAAAAAAAATGGAGCTACAGGTGAAAGTAGATCTGCTTTTCTGTACTTTTTCATCACAAATATGAAGTCATATTATTTTCTGTATGTTAATTCATTGTTCTTTATAATATTGTGAAATTTTAACATTTAGGTGGAAGCTTTAAATATACTTTAAAGTATAAGGTTTTTAGTTTAGTCTTTAAAATTATGTATTTTGTTATATTTTTTATTTTAAATCCATATATAAAAAAATAAATAAATTAAAAAATAAAATAAATAAATAAAACAATTAATTTTGCTCCCTTAAACACCAGAGCGGACCAGAAGAAAAAATACATTTAACAAGGAAATTTTATGACCTGCAGATAAATAATAAGTAGATAATTGTCTTCTGTCATATTAAGATGGAACAAACTCCCAGCAGCGATATTTTATACTGTATTATTTTTCCCATCCTGCCTCCTTACCGCAGTCGTACTGGATGAGCCTGAGGTCGGGGAACTGCGTCCTCATGTTGCACTGGATCCGGTGCAGACTGCGAGTGAGCGGAGTGACTTGAGAGGAGAGTAAGGAGGAGAAGACTGTCTGGTGGTGGCTCAGAGACGGAGGAGGGTGGCAGCAGTGCATGGAGATCTGAGGAGCCTCCACCGGCGGGATCGCAAACGTAAACCTGGAAACAGACACAATAAATAACAGTTAGAGATAAAAACTCTTCTATCATCAGAGAATAAACCCAGAGTCACCGTTATTTTCATAAAGTGAGATATGCTAAAACAAAGGCTGCATAAACTTAAAACCTACAAATTCAGCCAACACAAAACATATTTGAATTGGAAAGCTTTAGAGACATTTATTTATTTATATTAATTTTTGAGTTATCTTACTGAATTTGTTAAACTTTACGAAACTTAATTTTATCTGTTATTTTTAATTTCTGTTCTTTTTAATTGTATTTCTTTATCAGTTTTAACTCAAATATTTTATTGCATTTTATTATTTTCATTATTTATTCTATTTTTTTTGGTGTGAATTTTACATTATTTTTCAGAAATTTTACTTCCTTTTTTATTTGTCTTTTTATCAATTTCATCTAGTTTTTAGTCTGGCCTTTTATTGTATTGTATTAGTATTTACTATTTATTTCTTTATTATTAATTTTCTTTGATTTTAATAATTTTTTAATCAAATGTTTTATCATTTATTATTAATTATCACCGGCGGGATCGCAAACGTAAACCTGGAAACAGACACAATAAATAACTGTTAGAGATAAAAGCTCTTCTTTAATGAGAGAACAAACTCTTTTGTTTTTCATGACTATTTACATTGTAGATTCATCAAAACTATTCATGAACACATGTGGAATTATATATATATATATATATAGATAGATATATATAAAAATAAGCTCTTGTCTAATGAGAGTAGTAGCCCTACCTGTCTACGACCTCCTTCAGCAGCTCCAGACGTTCCTCCACGCTGTGGATGGCCTCCCTCACCGCGTGGCTCTGGAACCACAGGTCGAACTTGTTCTGCCACTGAGCGAACAGACAGCTGGCCTGTCCCGAGCGGCCCCACTCCCCCTCAGCGCTCAGAGGGGCCGGAGAGGGCCGGGGGCCGGGCAGGAACGTCAGGAAGTCCAGCACCTCGCGGCCGTACATGGGCTTCGCTGCACAGCGGTTCTCGTTGACCCGGAAGATGAAGTCCAGCCGGCTGTCACGCTGATGTTTGTAGCTGTCGGACAGCCACGACTGCAGAGAGAAGAAGAATCAGATCTCAAGGTCGTGTCTACAATAATACCATGAAACTGCACAATCACATTAATATGGGAGAAAAATAAAATGTATAAGAGATACATAGTTAAATAAGAAAAGAAAAAAAAAAATATATATATACATACAATTAAGTCAATTGAAAAGTGCACAAAGACAGTACATTTATGTTTAAACCGACAGACTTTGATTGAAATTTGATGCATTTGGTTTTCATTTAGGGTTTTTTTTTTTTTTTTTTTTTTTTTTTTTTTTTTTTAAATGGGGGTTGTAAAATAGTGACATTTTGCATGGAATTATATTAATACACTGACACCATGTATGGATATTTAGTTTATAAATTACAACTTTTGTAAATAAAAATCTGATTTTTTTTGGTATCATACTAAGAAAACAAAAGCTTTTTCAGTCCACTAGATGGTGCTGAGCTGAGTAAAAAAAAAATGACATTAAATAAATAAATAAATTTATTTATTTAACTAGATTTTTGTGTTGAATATGCCTATTTGTTGGTGAAAAGAAAAAAAAAACATACACAAAATAATAATTATAAATAAATAAAATACAAATAAATAAGGAAACTGTTTCTCCACTAAATAATTTCTTGTTTTTTTGCATGTTAAAAACAAGAAAAACCATAAAATAGAATTATATAAAATAAGATAATAGTAAAATAATAAAGAAGAGGGGAAACATGTTAGAACAGCTGCAACATGAGGAGAAAATCATCTGTTTAGAGATAAATAAGTCTGTTCATGAGGTGCAGCTTGTTCACCATGTGGAACGGAGAGCGCGGCGGGGGGCGGGGGACTCTCCGGCGTGCAGGGAAGGACTTAGCAGCCGTGCTGGGTCTGGACTTGGAGGTAACGGGCGTCTGGCTGCTGCTGCTGGCGTCTCGTGTTGCTGCTGAAGACTTGGACACAGAGGATGAGGAGGACGAGGAGGACACCTGGACTGGAGCTGAGAGGACAAAGCAGAGCGGTGTCAAGATCCTGCAGAGCAAATGACCAGGGGCTTTATTTCAGTTTCTCCCTAAAAAACTAAACTTTGGCTCCAACATTTGATCTATTAACTTATTAAAATTAGTCAGAGTTCAAACAGCTTTTAACAGTCAAATTTAAGCACTTGATGAAGATTTCAAAATGAAAAATGTCCAAACTTTTGAAGCCTTTATTATCACATTAATCTACAGAAGTCAATGTGTGTTTATTTTACCAGCCGTTTATCTTAACTTTTACTGTATGTTTTGCAGGGGTGAAGGGAAATAATCGATACAGCAAACAACCAAGATTCCAAATAAGAGTTATGATGTTTATGTCTAAAACGTACATAATAGGAAATGTCAGAATCTGCTAATCTTCTGTGATTTGTTTTGTCAGACTTTGATTGAATCTGATTAATACACTGACACCATGTATGGATATTTAGTTTATAAATTACAACTTTTGTAAATACAAATCAGTTTTTTTGGTATCGTACTAAGAAAACAAAAGCTTTTTCAGTCCACTAGATGGTGCTGAGCTGAGTGAAAAAATGACATTGAAAAAATAAATACATTTATTTAACTAGATTTTTGTGTTGAATATGTCCCTATTTGTTGGTGAAAAGAAAAAAAAGCATAATAAAAAAAAACCTAAAACAATTATAAATAAATAAAATACAAATAAATAAGGAAACTTTTTCTTCACTAAATATTTTCTTGTTTTTTTGTATGTTAAAAACAAGACGAATTTCATTTTGGTGCAATAAAAATGACTGAAGTGAGAAGAACTGACTGAGAGATAAAGTTTCCTTTGTGGACATAATATGCAGGCGGAAAAAGATTATTTGCTGTTGTTATCGTCATGTTTATTATCACTATAATATCTTATTGTGACTTGCATGTATTGTGAGTGCCAACCCTACTAGACTTTGAGGAGAAATCAGCGTTTTTCCGTATAATTCTCAAGAGAAAATCTTATTTTTCTGATGCCATTCCTCACTTACAGACAACTGGTTTATTGCTTTAAATGGTTTTAATTCTAATTTAAAAAGTATTTCTGGTTTGAGATCTTCTCCATGTTTCGTTTGACATTGTGCACATTTCTGGAGCTCTAATGTGGAATGAGACATCAGGGGGGAAAAATGAATGATGTGACCCAGTTCAACTCGTCATTTGAGCTTTATAAAAGAGAGAGAAGAATCTGGAGCTCGCTGCCTCACCTGGCGGCTCCGTGCTCGCTGCAGGAGGCTGCACTACTTTGAGGACGGGGCGAGGGGGGTGGGGCTGGTTGGGGGCGGGGCTAGGGTTCCCGGGGGGAGCGATAGTGTAGTGGGCGGTGGCGGGGCCGGGGGAGCGCTGGGCGAGCTGCAGCGGGGCCGCGGTTCTGACAGGGGGGGCGGTGGCGTGGGGGTGGGGGGAGGGGGAGGCCTGAGGAGCAACACGAGGGGAGGGGGCCACGGCCAGCGTGGGCACCGGCCCGCCGTCCTTGCCTGATGTCTGACGCACGACGATCTTCACCACGCCGGGGCTGCTCACCAGGGAGGGCGCCACTGAGACACGGGACAAAAGAAACCGCTGTGAGAATACTGACAGATTAAATACATTCGGTTTCAAACCCATTTCAGACAAATGTAGAGCAGTAAAATAACTTTGTGCCTGAAACATGGTAATATTGAAATTAAATATAGATTTTTTAAAAGACAAACAATTAAATCACATATTTTTGAGTGAAAAACTGAAATAAAAATTAAAGTTGAAGCAATAAAATACATTAAAAATATTACTTAAAAAATACTAAATAAAAAAAAAAGAAAAGAAAGTGAGACAGAAAGAAAAAGATAAATAAGATTTACAAATGAAATTAAAAAAAGACGAAAAACATTAAATAAAAAAACAATGAATACATAAAAATAAAAAGCATAATTGTAATTAAATCAATAAAAATAAAATGTATAGCAATAGAAATAAAATTAAAAATATATATAAGAAAAATTATAAATAAGAAAAAAGAAGTAAGAAAAAAGAAAAATACAATTTACAGGTAAGCAAAAATAACAATAAAGGATAAAAAACAAGATTAACAAACCAAAACTTTTTCTCTAAGGAAAGTCAATACTTATTAATTGTTAAATGAATACCCTAAATAAATAAAAACAATAAATAAACATAAAAGATATATCAATAGTAAAATTTAAAATGTAAGTAGAAACTACTAAATAAAAAATATAATATAATTATTTGATTAAAAAGCCCTTTAAGATAATATTTTCTTTGTTTGGTTACTCTTAGTGTGAGAAGATAAAGAGAGGATCAGATATGAACCTTGAGCTGCAGCGTTGTGAGCGGCGGCGGCGTTCGCTGGATGAGCGCCACCCGAGTTCTGGACCGCCAGCGGCGCCGGCTGGCTGATGAGGTGGTGCTGCACGCCGCTGGACACCAGGTGCATCACGTTACCTGCAGAGACCAGACAGAGGGTTAGAATCAGGGACTCTTTATGCTCAATAACTGCTTTATTCATGGATCAGTTTTAAATAAATATAATGTCAGACTGGTACCTTGCACTGGGCGAGGGGACGCTGCTGGGACCTGGTGGATCTGAGCTCCAGACAGAGTCAGCTTGTTGCCCTGCAGCTGGAAGGTGACGGGTTTACTGCCCTGACAGGACGAGACGGGCCGGCCCGCCAGAGAGGCCAGCTGAGCGATGCTCACCACCTCACCGGCTGAGGAGGAAAACAGGAAGGAGACAGGGATTAGAAACATTACAGGCAGGAGAGTGTGTGTGTGTGTGTGTGTGTGTGTGTGTGTGTGTGTGTGTGTGTCTCCACCTGCTGAACTGGATCAAAATACTAAAAGTTACAAAAGTCTTTTTTCCCTTTAGTATTATTACTATCTTTTTATTTATTTATTCATCATCATTTTAGTTTGTTTTGTCTGTTGTTTTTGAAAGCTTATGGGTGCTGACCTCTTTTTGTACTTTTTTTGCTTTTTCTTTTAAGACAAGAGCTCGGTAACTAATTTATTCAACTTTGTATAGTGTTTTGCAAGAGCATTCTATCTCTGGTTAAATACATGCTTGACCTTAACCAGAACTGCCCAGTGTTGCATTCCACCTCATTTCTTATCTCAATTACATGTTACTGCTCTCCAAAACGAGCCGGGTCATAACAGTGTGTGTGTGTGTGTGTGTGTGTGTGTGTGTGTGTGTGTTTCTCCACCTGCTGAACTGGATCAAAATACAAAAAGTTACAAAAGTACAAGTCTTGGAATTGCTAAAATGTCCATTTTTTTCCCCTTAGTATTATTATCTTTTTATTTATTTTTTCATTTATTATTATTATGATTATTATTTTCTATTTTATTTATTATTATTATCATCATCATCATCATCATCATTACTTATTTTATTTATTATTATTATTTATCTTATTAATGTATTTTTCTTTTCTTTTCTTTATTGATTATTGTTATTATGGAGTCTTTTACTGTTTGTATAGATTGTTTTGCAAGAAAAATAACTGAAAAAAATCTGAGCTTTAAATAACAAATAGTGATATTTATTCTACAGCTCTATTTTAAAAAAAATGTCAAAAATAAATGGCTTGCAGTAACTAGATCCTGTAAAAAATGAGTTATAAATGACTTGGCTGAAACTAACAATCACATGACATTAATTCTGTGAAACTTTAACTGAATTTTTCGGCAGTTAACACAGAGCAGAGAGGAGAGGACAGGACAAGAGAGGTTGTAAAAAATGTAAATAGTTCAGTATGTGTAGCATGTGGAGCCTCATGCCAAAATGTTGTGTATATATGAATTCTTTCATTCCAATTATTGTTAAATAAATCATTAAATTGCACAAAAACAATTGTATTCTGCCTACTTCTAGCCATGATGGTGCTGTTTCCATAAAGCTGCAGAACTTAAATATTGCAGTGAAAAACAAGGTCCCAGTGAACTCTCCAGATAAAACAACAGCTGAACAGTAAACAGATGTCAGTGACACTCACAGGGTAACCTGGCCTGCATGTCGGGGCTGAGCAGGACCCTCTGGGGCAGCACGTTGGTGGGGTTGGGGCTGGGGTGAGCCGGGATGCTGGCGGTGCAGGAGGCGGTGGGGGGCCGGACGGTCAGAACCGGCTTCGGGGCGCTCGATCTCACTGCGGTCTGAGCGGAGGGGTGCAGGGACGGGCGGGGCGGGGCCGCCGTCGCCACAGAACACACCACTGAAAATAAAATGCATAAATTAAAAGTCTGAGAAAGACATGAATATCAACAATACAAGAGGCTACAGTAAACCTGATAAATAATCAAATGAATTAGGACAAAAAGTACGCCTGCAAAGCCTGAATTTCTTGCAAATAAAGTTAATAAAAACTTTATGTTACTGTTACAGATTAAGACACGTGTACTTGCCTTTATTTGTTAACTACTTTGGGAGACTTGAATTTAATTCCCAAAAAGATCAAGTTTGTCAAAATCGCAAATTTGAACACACAGCCTTCATGTGGTACCCTCTAAAAAATAAAGCAATTTTATCACTCTTGATGAGATGTAAACTTTTAAAAAAAGAAGAATTAGAAAATGTAAATGACAGTTGTCAGGGTTACCATCTCATTCATCAGCTCAATACACTCGGTCATTATTTTGAGATAGATTCCCATTATTTCCAGACAAACAAGTCTTTATTTCATGGAAGTCTGCGGTTACTCCAGAGCCCAGTCCCTCTCCTCTCCCCTCTCACCTTGCTGCACCACGGGGGCGGCTGCAGGCGTCGAGGCCACCTCCATCACCGGAGGAGGTTTGGGCGTCTGAGCCGCAGGCGGCACGGAGCAGGTCGGCTTGTTCATCAGCAGAACGGGTCGGTTATCACTTTTAGGAGGCGGCTGGAACATCCTGAGACACACAGAACAACAAACAGTTAAAACAATGCATTCATATCTCTTAATACAAATGTTACATCTCAGCTGATTCTTCCAAAGTGCTGCTACAGCTTCTTTCTTTGTTTTGAAGATGTGAAATAGTACAGTTTGTCTTTGAAAATGAAAAATATTCCCAGTGAAGAACAGAGCTGATAGTTCTTCAACATGTTGCTGCAGATATTAAGATGCTTTGATTCTTTAGTTTGCAGAGGATAAGCACACTTTTATAATTCATCCTGCTTATAAAAAATAATCTAAAACAGGGCTGCAGCTCCGGATAATTTCATTATCTATTAATCTGCAGATTATTCCCTCCATCAATCATTTGGTCTATAAAATGTCCTTGTCTTTTTTAAATGTCCATCCCAGCTTCTCTAAAAAACTATTCTTCTAAGGTTATTTAGTTATATCCAACATGAATATACACACAAAAGAAAAAGCAGAATATCTCCATATTTTAAAGTCTGAAAACTTTTTTTTTTTCCAGTTTTTTTTTTTGCATGAAATAACAGTTGGGGAACAATTTATTGTTACAGCTCTTTTTTGAGATACATTAGTATTTCAAAATGTGCCCAAATAGTGACAGGAAAACGTAAAATTCTGTTTCTAATTTTCTAAATTACATCAGAAAAACATAGTTAAACAATTTTAAAACTTATTTTCTCCATTTTCCAATAAAGGACACATGACTTTCCGTATAAACAAAAAAGTAAAAAGAACTTTGTAGTACGCAAAAACAAACTCGGAGACAGCTGATTGAAAGGTTTGCTGCAGGAATCCTCAGCCAGGAAGATAAAAGGAAAATCAATTCCACTTTTACTATGAACCACCAACCGTTAGATCGTCTAATTTTGACTGATTGTGTCAACGTCTTTAGTACTTTAATACTAAAGAAAGAACAGAATCAGTGTATAGAGAAAAGCCAGCTCACAGTCTTATTAAGGAAAATATTTAGTAAGGGAATTTACATCATTTTCGTAGCAAATCCATGAATAATCCTGATTTGATCTTTTAACTGAGGTACAGAGGACATTAACTGCTGCAGGCTCAGCTGTTCTGTCTGCTGACTCGTGGTTATAAAGTCTTTGAAGTCGCAGCTCTGTGTACCTGTTGACCTTCATGCGGACCGGTTTGGGTCGGGGAGGGGGGTCCGGGGACTCCACGATCTCCTGGATCAGTTGGCGGCTGACCTTGTGCCGTGGCAGGAAAATATCGGCCTGGTAGCGAGACACTCGGCTCTCCAGACCGACGAGGTCGAACATGGAGAGGTCGCAGCGCTGAGGAGCACAAACACACACAGTTATAGAATTATATATATTACATATGTAGCATTGAGTCCTCAGGACTGTTCCATACGTGGTCATTTTAAATTCTTATTTTCTCTCATTTTAGCAGAACATTCCCTAATATAGGAATAAAATAAAATAATTTAAAATAATTTAATTAATTATAATAATAATGTAATTAAGTAATCAATACAAAAAAGATAGTAATATTTATTATAATAAAATAAAAATGATTAATAATATTGTAATATAGTAATCGAATTAATTAGAATAATGTATTTAATAAGGAAAAATTATAATATTAAAGAAAGACACCTTTGCAAAAATGGGGCACTTGCAACATTAAAATGTGATTTTCTTTGGGTTTTTTTTATTAAGACATTGTATTTTATTTTATTTATAATTTTTTTCTAGCAGAAAATTCCCTGACAGAAATAAAATAAATAACTTAATTAATAATTTTTTTAAAAAGATAATAATCTAAATGCTAAAAAACAATGTTTTATTTATTTATTTAGAAAAAAAAAAATCTCTAATTTTAGCAGAACATCCCTGACATAAAAATAAAAATAATTCATAATCAATTAATCGGTAAGGGTAAGAAAAAAGGGAAATTTAATGCTAAAAAATAAATATATAAATAAACACATTTACAGATTGGTGAATTCACAGCAGAACAGGGTTTAGATGAACGGAGCATTAACTGTTTTTTTTCTCACCTTGAGAGGGAGGACCTCCAGGGCGTCCTGCACCAGGGAGGCCGTGTGGAACACGATGGGCTGCGTGATGAAGGGGGACTGGATGGGCCGCGGGTCGAACAGGTTCGGGTGGTTACACACTTTACGGAGCTGCATCAGGATGTTGATCACGGACATGAAGTGACCGCTGGCCAACGTCTCCCGAGTCCTGAGAGAAGAGACAGCACGGTGAGGAGGTTATTTTTAGAAAGGTTTCATTATTTTGAGATACTAAGAATATTTCCAATTATTGTAGTATTTACCAGGTCATTATCTTGGGAAAGTTTCTCAGTACTTTTGGGTACCAACTCATTATTTTGAGAATTCTTTTTATTATTTTATTTTATTAGTTTTTCATGATTTCAAGATACTCATTATCTCAAAATAGTTCCTTAATATCTCAAGACAATGACTTAAAAATCAAAATGACTAAGTCATTATTTTGAGATACTAAGACTATTTTTAGTTACTTACTCATAAATTTGAGATTTTTTTTATTATTTTGAGACTTTTTTTAATTATTCTGAGAATGTTTCTAATTATTTTTGTTGCCAAGTCATTTTGAGGAATATTTTATTGGTTTTGAGACACTTGAGATAAGTCAAAACTTTCCCATTATAATGACTTCCAGGATTAAATAAATGGGCTTCCATAGCTTTGAAGTCAAATATAAATCAAATTCAATAAAAGATCAATTTAAAAAACACAATAAAACTGGAGTCATAAGACACCAGTCCATGCATCATCCTGCCTGATCAGTATGAGCATGTGCAACTCTCAACAGATACAGAAAGAAGAAGCGATCTTGCATCTTTCTCCTGTCTGTTAAGAGTTGCAGGTTGTGGGATCATCCCTCGTGTGTTCTGTAACATCAGAGTGTGTTTACTCACGAGGCCTGAGCCATGAAGTCGTCGTAGAGGAATCTCTGTCTCTTGGAGAGCCGGCAGCGAACCACGTGCTCGTATTTCTTGGGCATTTGCTTTTCCACGTCGATCTTGATCCTCCGCAGCAGGAAGGGCCTCAGCACCTTGTGGAGCCTCTTCACCAGGCCCTCGTTGTACTCCTGGCTGCCCTCGATCATCCCCGTCAGCGGGTTGGAGAACCACTCCTTGAACTCGCGGTGCGACTGGAACACGTGCGGCATGAGGAAGTGCATCAGGGACCACAGCTCCATCAGGCTGTTCTGCAGCGGCGTTCCCGTCAGCAGCAGCCGCCGGTGGCTGCAGGAACCAGAGGAGAGAGAGGGGATACATTCAGTATTATAAATGATAAGGGAGAACCAAAGGAGCTCAGATAAATCTCAAAGTCAGAAATCTTTCTGAGAGAAAAAAACAACACAATCTGCAACATAAACGACCAAAACAACACATATGAGCTTTTTGCACGCTACATGCACATACAGTTCACGGTTGTAAAAAAGCAGCAGTTTCTGTAAATTTAGGCTACAAAACGTGGTCGTCTAACTCAGGCATGTCCAAACTATTCCACAAAGGGCCGTGTGGCTGCAGGTTTTCGTTCCAACCAAGCAGCAGCACACCAGACTTGACTCAGTTAATCAACTGATCTCAGTCTTCAGACAGTTGATTGGTCAAACTGTGTGCTTTTGCTTGGTTGAAACGAAAACCTGCAGCCACAGGGCCCTTTGTGGAATAGTTTGGACATGCCTGGTCTAACTGAATGTGCATAATAATAAAACAATAAACGAGATATTTGTCCCTTTCAGACAAAACTGCAGTTTGCGAACTGCGAGTTCTCAAAACAGAAGTTCAACAACTTTTTCCTTTTTTTCCTGCGGCGACTGCCAGAGCCACAAAATAACACACAATAAATACAGAACAGTCTAAGACCTGCGGTTTATCTGGTCCAGTAAATGCATGAACTATAACTTCAAGGATATGAAAGTAGATGTGTAAAATCTTTTCATGCTTCCTGTTCCATGGGCTTGGGCGGCTCACCTAAGTCTAAGGGAAAACCCTGCAGTACCCATCTTTGCCCGCCAAAATAAAACATGAAAGTAGCACAGGACTTCAATTTTAACAATCTACAAGAGCTGCAACAATGCACCTGCTGTTTTTGAGGTCACACACTGCTCTAATGTACTTTACTGGTTGCAAGCTGCCATAAAATGGAAGATAACAATTTTATGCAATGCATGACATTTCCACCTTTAATTGGTTCAGAAAAAATGTGCACAATGTAAGGAATAACGTGTCTGATGCCCATGCTCAAAATATGCCTCTCCCAAAAATGAAAGTTTTTTATTTAAAAATGAAAGTTTTTTATCTCTTAGTCTACATGTTTGTAGTCCAATAAATCTCACAGGACTACAACACCCTGGAGACCCTTTTTGCATGCATACACACACTCCTTATTCTCTGTGTATGCCTGAAGAAGATCTTTGACTCAGAGTGTGTGTTATAAAAAAAGTGTGTGTGTAGAGGCTTCTCTACAACAGAGAGAAATGGCCACCAGCTGGAGCAGGCCAGCAGCCAAAAATAGGAAACTTAGTGTAGTTACAACCACTATGATGTGGAAAACAACTAAAATTTCTTATTATGAAATTAGCTGGTTAACATTCACATCCACACAGCTCTGATAAATATTTCATTCTCTGGTGAATTTGAATGATTGCTGAATGCACACATAGTTTTAGTGACAGCAGGTGAGACAGAGAGGGATCTTTAAAATGAGCTCTGAAGCTCCACAGACAGGAGAGATTTCTTTCAATGAGCTCCACTAGTTTGTTCAGAGCTTGTTTCTTGCTGATGACACCTATTCAGATTTTCCGCCTACGAGCCTGATCTCCTGCTGCAGCCGTGATCGTCTCAGTCTACTGGGTTATTATGTCACACAGTGAGCAGGAATAATATCAGGCTGCAGAGCTTTGAGGGAAAATGGACACGTGATGTTTGCCAGATTAAACAGGGGAAAAATTTGATCTGGAAATATCAGGAATATTTGTGTCGGAGCTCATTTTTTCTTGATGCAGTCACAGAAAAATATTTTGTAGAAGAATTAAACCAGACAGAAGCCATAAGCTTATTCTGCACTCAAAAATGTTTTTGATATCTCTGAACTTTGGATTTTACACTGAAATAATATCATGATAATATCATGAATAACTAATAAATCATTTCTAGCGCCAAATTTACACAATAAAAGCCAGCACTTGAAACCTGACTTTACTGCATTTTCCACTACACAGTGCTGCAAATATTTCAGAATAAAAGCCTTTTGTTAACAAATGAAGGGCTTCTGTCCATAGAAACTATACATGGCTTTTAATTATTTAACAGAAACAGGTAGTATGAAGTTAAATATATATATTTATGGCTGTGACATGTTCTACAGATACAGACATTAAAACTGTAGTAACAGGTGTAATGTTGCTGGTATAAAACATAATTTCACTGTAGATTTTTGCTGAGAATCATGTGAGTCATGCAGAAAATAAACAGGCAAGACCAAGAATCTCTACATGAGTCATGCCTAGTCTGAGCAGTGTAAAAGAGCCATCTTTACATTTATATATGGCATGTTGTTTTTGACTATTTATGAAACTAAAACAGCGACTCAATGAGCAGAATCGGAATTCGGAAAATTCAAATGAGACCCAGACCTGCTGGACTGTAACAACATCATGTTTCCTTGTCTCTGGTATAAAATGTAGAAGTCGTATCTTTATACAATCATGGCAGCATTTCTGCAACAATTCTCCAGTTTAAAGTGTAAAGTGCACCAAGTAAGAGAGCTCCAAAGACTTCAGACAGCTCGTGCACGTCCTGCAGCATGTTTGATGTTTCTGTAACAGTCCTACCTTTTTAGTTCTGCAGGTTTGAAGCATAACTGTTTATTTAAAGCTCTGAAGTTTGTGCATGTCTCCTCCTGAGATTACATAAACACGCGGCGGCTGCACCGACCTGTTGAAGTTGAGCAGGCTCTGCCAGCGCTGGGACTTGAAGTTCTTGATGTTCTGGGCCTCGTCGAGGATCAGGTACCTCCAGGACTTCCTCCTGAACGCCTGGTGGTCCTGCAGCACCAGCTTGTACGAAGTTATGCACACATGGAAAGCATTCGGCTTCGTCCAGCCCTGTTGATTAAAACAAACAATGGACAATTAATATGGCTCACAGATATGGGGAGCGGAAAGAAAACCTTGTGTCAGAGTTTTGCATCAGGCACTGAATAACCACAACTGCTCACCAGTAATACTGAAAATTGTAGGATTTTTGTTTTTAACATAATGAAATCGCATTAAATATAATAAGGTTGACCATAAAAACATTTTTTTTAATTAAAAAAAAGTATTAGTAGTAGTATTAAACTTATTATTTAACAAATAATTAAAAAAACAATATGAATTATTTTTTATTTACTTTAAAACTAAATGTGATATTGAATGTAATATTTTAAAAACATTATTATTACACTTATTTAAAACTAATAATAAAACTTTAAATATGAATTTATTTTAAATTGTATAAAACTCTAAATTTGACCTGAAATATTAATATTTATTGATGTCAATATAACTAACTGAATTACTGAAAGGATCCTATACATTTTATATTGTCTCTTATTATTTTATTTATTTATTTATTTTCCTTTTTGATTCATCCCCCCCCGCCCTCTATTTTGTCATGTTATACTGTCATATTTCATCATGTTGTGTTTGATATGTCTATCATTTTGCCTCTATTAAATATTTTTAATGCCTAAATATTATTATTATTATTATTATAATTAATAGAAAAAATAATAATGATACTATTATTATATTATAAAGCATATTCATACATATATTATAAAAATAATAATAAAAATCTTAATTTGTACAGCAAAAAAACAACCAAACAAATAAAAAAAGTATTACCTGTCTCTTGAGCTTTCTCTCCTTCTGGCTGCCGAAGTACGTGAGTATTTTAAATCCGGGACACCAACGTTTCAGCTCCATCTCCCAGTTCAGCATCACGCTGGTGGGGACGATGATGAGGTGAGGACCCCAGTTACCTGAACACAGAATAACAACATCAGCAGCTGGACGTTAAAGGAGCATCGGAGTTCAACTACTGCAGAAAGATACGTTTGTGTTTGTGTAAATGGTTCATCAGGAGGAAGTCGTCACCTTTCTCACAGGCCAGGTGAGCCAGCAGAGCGATGGTCTGGATGGTCTTGCCCAGACCCATCTCGTCTGCCAGGATCCCGTTCAGCTTCTTCTCGTACATGGTGACCAGCCAGTCCAGGCCGATGTGCTGGTACTCTCGTAACGTGCCGTGAAGCAGGAACGGGATCGGAGTCTTCACCTGTTAATAAGATGAGAAAGATTCTGCTTCAGAATGGACAGAGATTCTTGTTCTTTAACCCTCTGAACTCCAGAACGTCTTTTAACCCTCCTGTTATGTTCTTTTTCTCAGGAACAGCAAAAACGTTTGTGGGTCAATTTTAATATATATATTTTTTTTAAAGATTATTTTTTGGGCATTTTTTGCTTTATTGAAAGTGATTGATAGAAAGGGGGTGATAGAGGGGAAGACATGCGGCAAAGGGAGCTCAGGCCGGATTCGAACCCGGCTCCGCCGCAGCAAGGACTCAGCCTTAATGGTAAGCGCTCTACCAGTGTGAGCCACCGGGACGCCCCTCAATTTTAATATTAATATAATTTAATAAGATTCTAATAAGTAGGGTTAACTTAGTTAGTTAAAACTTTGAAAAAATGTAGTATATAAAGCTCCCATTTCTTCATTTTCATGAATTTTGACATTATAACTGTTCTACTGCACAAAAGGCATTTTTAATGTTCTCCTCACTTCTAGAAATGATTGTTCTGTTCCCATAGAGATTCAGATCTTATATTTTTTCTATATTGCAGTTTAAATCACTTTCTTTTATGTCTCATTTAAAATTGATCTAAAAACAAACCATTTGCACCAACTAGATCCTGTAAAACACATTCAATTCTGCTCTCCTCTGCACAACTGTGAAGCCTTTAATGACTCAGCTGAGACCAACAATCACGTGACAAAAAAATTCAGTGAAACTTGAGTTGTAAAACTGTAAATAGTTGCATATTCCCCTTAAAATGTTGTGTATATAGCTTCCATTTCTTCTTTTTCATGAATTTTGACATTATAACTGTGTTCCACTGCACAAAAGATATTTTAAGGTTCTCCTTACTTCTAGAAATGATTGTGCTGTTCCCATAGAGGTGCAGAACATATACTTTCTATACTGCAGTTTAAATCACTTTCTTCTGTCTCATTTCAAATTTCTCCAAAAAATAACCATTTGCACCAACTAAATCCTGTACAAAACACTAAATTCTGCGTTCAGTGCAACTGTGAAGCCTTTAATGACTCAGCTGAGTCCAACAGTCACATGACAAAAATTCAGTGAAACTATGTTGTAAAACTGGAAATAATTAAATATGTAGAGCATGTAAAGAATGCATCTCCCCTTAACTTAAATAACACCCTGAAACTGCTTGCAGTTCAGACAAAAACACAAAAAAAGTAACTCAAGTTTTACTACTTGAACTATATTTATTATTAGAAGAGGTATTGGGAGTCACTAAAAGAACAGAATATCCCTCTCAGTACATTAAACGGACCTTGGTGGTGGCCAGCGTGTAGCCTTTGGGCTGCAGACTCTCTGCGGTGGCAGCGATGTGGCTGATCTCCTTCTTGGGTCTGGAGCTGGAGGCCGGAGGGCTGTTGTCTCCCTCCTTCAGCAGAACCTCCATCCCTTCATCCCCACAGCCGTCATCCTCCTCCTCCTCGCTCTCCTCACTGTCGTCGTCGTCGTCGTCTCCGCTGTCTCCTGGAGAATCTGAGAACATGAGGAGCATGTGTTAAGAGAAACAACCTTTAAAAAGCATGTAAAAGGAAATACAAGAGCAGATAAACAAAGTATATTTAACACCTGAGGAGGAGGAGTTGCTCTCCACGTCGCTCTCGTCCTCCTCCGACTCCTCCTCTTCGTCCCCGGACTCCTCCGACTCGGAGCTTTCTTTGGATCCGGATGCAGACGGAGCCTCGAAGTCGGAGGCGTACGCTCCTTTGTACTTCTCCAGCAGCTCCTCCACGCTCATGTCGCCTACAAGAGGAGCAGAGAAACGTCAGGGGAGAGTTACTGCTGCTGCTTTTAAAACAGGCCACTCAATAAAAAAGGCATGTACACAAAACACAGCAACATTAAAAACAGCTAGGGTTGTCAAAAGTGTTGATACTCAAAAAAGTATCGATACTAAAACGTTGTATCCGGATACGATACTCATTTTCAAAAGTATCGATACCTAGCCAAGGAATGAACACTTAGTTATTTTTTTTTTATCAAGCTTGCCTAATATTGTGCACAGCATACAACCTAATAATATTGTTCTAATTGTTATTGTTTATTGTATTTATTTATTTTTTGCACTACCTCAGGCCTGAAGCTTGTCACATAGTTGGTTTCTTTTTGCACAACTGTTTTTTATTGTAAATATTTAACCTGTGGTTCTGTTAATTTTTACATGTTGCATTTTTCTGTTAAATTGTGGGGTCTTTGTTTTTATCCTGGTGGTATCGAATATTTTCCTGAGTATCGGTATCGAGTTGAAAATTTTAGTATCGTGGCAACCCTAAAAACAGCAAATAAAAATTCATGTGTTTTTTTTTCTTTAGCTTTCCATGCTTGTACTTCAGCGAACTGTGTTGCATGTCATCCTTGAAAAAGACGTTGCGTCCGGTCTCAATGGGTTAATTGATCTTTTTGCATAATCGGCAATAAAAAAAGCTCTTCACTCAAGAGACAAAGCTCTTCAGCCACCTTCAAAGAGAAACTATAACAATAACAAGAGGCTACTCGGCGTAAGAGATGAATAATGACCTTCTCTGGCCAGATCGTCCAGCTCCTCCCCGTGGTCCACGTTCCCCTCCACCTTCTCCTGAGCAGCGATGGTGTCCTCCTCGTCCTCCGCTGAAAGGGAACAAACATTACAGGTTAAATACAAGAATACAAATCAAGATCATCCAAAATCTAAACATGCACTCAGTATGTTTCCCCTCCACATGTTATACTGAGACTCATCTCACCATCCTCTTCGTTGGCAGTGAATTCTCCGTCTTCCTCTTCCTCCTCAGCTGATGAAGACGTTTCATCGGAGCATTCTTCGTCGGAGCCAGACTCCTGTTTGACCCAGAAAATACAGACATTAACAGAAATACAAACATCTTTAGGTACTTGTGGTCCTGTAGTGAATTATTTCACCACAGTAGTTCAGAAAAATACCAAAACTACCAGTTTTCTTGCCACTGAAATTAAATATGTATTCATTAGTATAATATTTTTTGGCATTTAATTAATATTAGCATCTTTTTTTAATATAACTTACATTTTTATTGATTTTTGTACAAAAATAAACTATTAAATATACATTTTTTCTTGCATATTCTCAACCAGGTCATTATGAAATTACAACACAAATCTAACAATGAACACAAAAAATAAATAAATAAAATATCTTGTCGCTTGTATATCAGTCCATAAGTTCTTCACACTGCATCATAAATGATCCTAATGTCAGCATCTTTAAGTTTTTTAATTTATTTATGCAATAACTAATATTTCTTCTGTGAGACTCACAGCAGGTAATTATTAACATTTCTTTACAATTTAAATATTTGCAATTAATCACATAAAGCCATTCTCTACTCTGAGTTATGAACAGAACATGTTGTGTGCATCATTTACAGTTAAATAAATAAATTAACCTAAATAATTATTTGGCATCTGACTTGCACATCATCATCCATGCTTTGAAATAGTTTTAAGAATCAAAAAAATGTTTCAAACGGTGAGAAGAAATCAGAGCATGCACGAAAACATGAACAGGTACAGAGACAGAAAATTATAGTAACTAAAAGTCGACCGTCCCCCTCAGGTCTGTGCAGGTTACCCGTTGACCGCCTTAAAGTCACCTGCAGCCTCCTCACAGTTAATCCCATTAACCCATTCAGACTTGAGAAAAACTGCCTCTAAAATCTCAGCTTTGTTTCAAAACAACCTCACAAAAAGATACTTTTCCTCATAAATTTGTGAGGTTATTTTCTTGTTAATTTGTGATTTTTCCTAATAAATTGTGATTTTTGTTTCATGCATTTGAGAGTTTTTTCTTGTAAATTTGTGATTTTTTAAATTGTGAGTTATTTCTTGTAAACGTAAAAGTTTTATTTCATGAATTTGTGATTTTTTTTTTTCTTGTAAATTTGTGAGGGTTTTTTTGTAAATTTGAGAGGTTTTTTTCTCAAGGCAAATCAATAATGAACTCAAATTTATTCTCATTCAGACCTGAGAGAAACTTGCTCTAAAAAAAACCCTCAGCTTTGTTTCAAAACAACCTCCCAGAACCTGAAAAACTGCACCGAATGTCAAGGTTTCCTAAATAGTTTATTTCTCAGCTTAAGTAGCAGATAAAAACATGAAATAAAAAACATTTGGCTTAAACCCTCGGCTTTACCTGTATTGTAGTTAAAGTAACTAAAATTGACCGTCTTAAGTTACCTGTGGCAGTTTGAGCGTGCTGAGCAGCTGGTCCAGTGGCAGCAGCCCCTCCTCCTTCAGCAGCTCGATCTCTCTCCGGTGGCTCTCGGCGTCGTTGCCCTCCTGCTGCTCCTCCACCTCGATGGTCTCCTCGTCGTCCTCCTCCTCACAGGGAGGCTCGAAGTCTCTGTCTGCAGGGAGAAAAACAACAGTTCTGCACTGAAAAACGCTGAGTTTTCTGAATATTGCACACAGCTGAAAGACATGTTTACAGAGCGTCTCTTCCACTTTTCTGATCACCTATAAACTGTCCCACCTCTTGTTTAATATTAATTATAGAGCAGATAGATTAACCTGTTGGCAAATTTTTCTGCTATTGGTTAATCAGATACTGATATAAAAACTTTTACATGTCAAATAATGCAGAAAACAATGATTGGGATGATTTAACCATTATGTTAGCCATTTATTCATTTTTATTTTATTTAAATGGTCAGTAATTGGCTGTCATTGACGGTATAGTTTATTAAGCTATTAATTTTTTTCAATTTATTTAATTTATTTCACTTCATTTTTATTTTGTTTTATTTCATTTATATATATATATATATATATATATATATATATATATATATATATTTTTTTTTTTTTTTTATTATTATTTTTTTATTTATCTTATTTGTTTTTATTTTATTTTATTTTATTTGTTTATTTTTTTAACTGGTTGATATGAACGAGGATCACGGCCAGGTGGGAGATAAAAATAATCAGGAAAAATATAAATAAAAATTATACACTTAAAAAGTTGACTGACAGCTACAACCTGATTTTCCTTAATAAAATATGTCTAAAAAATTCACATAAATTACATAAAAGGAGATTTTGTCAAAACAATAGTTGTAGCAGCTTTTACCAAGAATATCTAATTTATGTTTCAGGGGATTTTAGTTGTATTTGACCTTAAATATTGTGGTTATTACTGCTCCAAATGTGTCCAAATCAATCTTTCAGGCCCCAGAAGTCTTTTGTTTCAAACACATTTAGAGGGAATTTCAGTTATTGTTTCAATGGCAGAGAATCTTGCCGGCTAAGCAAACTGTCACAGCACTTTCATGATCACAGAAACATTTACACTGAAATTAAAGTGAGACGGACGACTGACTCAGAGTTTGTCCCGCTGCCAAGTCTGTCCTCCTGCTAACTGAAGGAACGGAGACTGGAGTCACATGTTGGTGCTCCAGGAATCAACCGTCATCGATAACCGGCAGCAGACTCGTCAGACGGGTCTGACGGGACGGGAGGACCGCGGGAAAGTCGTGCCAAGAAACAAACGTTTTCCTGCTCAGACTGAACATCCTCAGAGTGGAGATCAGTGCAGCTCAGCACACTGTGTTTCTCTCTAAAGATGCAGTAACCTTGGCGATAAAGAAGAGCTTTTTGTCTTGATGAAACATTTTGTACCTCCAGACTCTTAAGGAGACGCGTGGCTATGACAACGTCCTCGTCTGACCCTCTGATTCACAGAACACTTTAGATATGAGTCTCTGGTTGGATTTACCCATTTACACATTAAAAAGTCTAAAAACTTGAGTTTGCTGAGACATACGCTTATATAATCTCAAATGTTATTAGCAATAATCAAACCAGAGAAATCTGTTAGTTTATTGCAGGTAACTGAGTTTTATTCGGTCGCCTTTCATATAAACTTAACTGCCTCTAGTTGCAGAACTTCTGAGGAAACACAAGAATCAAAATCATTTAGACCAAACTATGGCACTTTTTTAACCTTTTCTCAAAGTCAGATCAGTTATAGATTAAGCGGATATTTTGAACAGCAAGTTAAGCAACAAAGCCCTGTACTGCCAGATGGGTCGACAAGACAGAGTTATTTTCCAGTTACGGTTGAGGTGACTGGAGTACATCTAGTCTTTTCCTCGCCGAGTACAGCACTAAAGAAACATCTAGGAGAGCTTCCAGCATGCCAGGGTCTGTGTGAAACAGCCACCACAGTTCTATAGAGAAACTTCAATCAAGTATAAATCACAAGCAGTGTTTCTATTGAAGTCCAATTGAAGCAAAATTTTGAAATGTTGCATTAAAGAAAATGCAAATTAGGGACGTTTCATCAACTGGTTTGGAGACCAAATGAACAAAACACGTCCACCACACCACAGAAGACCACACCACCACTTTATTAGGTACACACTTCACCTATGTCCACTCCCATGTTAGTAAAAATGAAAAATCTCCCTAAAGTGTACTTTTTGAACGCATAACTTCGTAAAAACCCGGATTATTTCTGCCTGTGTCACATTGGATAGATTTTCAGCAGCAAATGGCGTTTGTTTTAGGGATGGGTGTTCGGAAGAAAGCTGGCAACTCGATCATCTATAACATTAATGATCAATTAATCGATTAATCGCTGCATGCATACATGGGCAAAGTAAAATATATAGATATATACAGTACTGTTCAAAAGCCTGTTTCGATAACTGATGCTTTTATTTTGAAAGGACAAAAAAAGAGACTTGATCCTGTTTTGTTTATGTTTGCTTTATGTTTTAGCCCCCGAAGAGGCATGAGGTTAGTTTTCACAGTAATCTTCATATTTAAGTGTGTTTTGTGTTTAAATAAGTTTTGGATCAAATTAAGCTCAGTAATTCATGCTAGCAAGGTTCGATACAGTAAGCTAGTTTTGCTCAGATTAATCCTCTCGTATTTCTCTGCGTTTTATAATTGTTATTGCAACTTTCAGTTTGCAAACTGCAGCTTTATCCAACTCAATTCTCAGCTCATTGACTGTTTGACGTACAACCGCAGAACTGAACGCTCGGCCGTGTTTCTGATACGCAGTCAGAGATAAAATTAACATTAAAAAACACACAGATCGATAAAAAATTCCATGTGATCGACCAAATTCTTAACGACCGTTAACGGATCATGGATTAATTATTCTATCCCTAGTTGGTTTACCAGTGAAGACAACATTTCTCATGATCCCACATGACTTCACATCATCAAAGTCTTTTTCCACTTTGATTAACAGACCACTAACAGCAGAAACACTTTAATACTGTGCATGTAAAATAAAAGCAGCCTCTCACCCTCCTCGTCGATGGCAGGTGCTGCAGACTTGTGAGGCGTCTGAGGGACGGCTTCTGGTTCTGGTTCTGTTTCTGCAGGTCTGGAGGGAGCCAGAGACTTGCTGAGGAGGTCCGAATATTTCTCCGTCTGTCCCACGATGAAGTCCAGCTGCAGGTCCAGAGCCTTCTTCCTCTTCTCCTCCAGCCGGGACTGCTGCTTGTACTGCACCACCTGCACACACAGAGAGACGACAAGCAACACATTAACACTGACAAATATTATATATAGACAGACTTGGACAGTTTCACTTGTGGAGGCAGTTTGTGTGTTTTGTGCCGTCTGAAAAGGAAAGTTCTTTCTATTTCTGTGACGGAAACAATCAAACAGAATCCACAGCTGATACTGCAGCAGCATGTTGTGTTTGCTGTGTGTGTGTGTGTGTGTGTGTGTGTGTGTGTGTGTGTGTGTGTGTCGTCTGCACCTTCTCCACGCTGCTCCAGAACGCCCGGACCTCCTTGGCGATGGATGAAGCTACTCTCCTGATCTTGGCGTGCTCGTCTCTCTTGGCCTTTTCTTCTTTCTGCCTCAGCTCCTCGTGGTGTCGCATCACCATCCGAACCACCTGATAAAACAAGTTTACACCATCAGAAATATGATAAACCTTAAAACAAGCTGATAAAACACACACACACATTAAGTAAAAGTACTAATACCACCCTGCAGAAATCCTCTAAGCAGTATTTCATTAATTTAATTTTTTTTCTTTTTTTGTTATTACCACCTCATACCTTGCTTGATTGCATATTAATTACATATTTAACTTTATATTAATTAACAACTTACAACGTATTAATTCTTAGTATTTTTTTCCCTTCTTCCTGTTTATTTACAATGCAATTATCTTTAGTGTTTGTTTGTTGTTTTTTTGTATACATGTGTTAGTCTGAATGTGTATGTTTGAAACAAACAAAATTTATGCTAGAATATTGTACGTGCGTTGACAATTTAAGTTCTGCGAGTAAAAAATAATGACTCCACTACAAGTAAAAGTCCTGCATTAAAAATCTTACTGCAGTAAAAGTACAAATCGACATCAAAATGTACTTAAAGTATCAAAAGCAAAAGTACTGGTTATGCAGAATGGACCCACTCAGACTGTTTTATATATTCTACATAAATTCTTGGACTATTATTATTATTTATGCATGTATGTAAGCAGCATTTAACTGTTAACTAATGCTTCTTTTTTAACTACTTTATACATTGTTATGAGGTTTAATTTATAAAAATACAGAATCACTTTAAATGCATCATGTTTTTTCTGTTAAATCTCTGTTAAGAAACCTGTAAAAAAAAAAACTAAAGCTGTCAGCTAAATGAAGTGAAGTAAAAAGTACAATATCTGCCTCTAAAATCTAGTACAGTAGAAGTATAAAGTTACATCAAATAGAGATACTAAAGTAAACTGATTAACTGCACAAACCTTCCGGGCCACGCCTCTCTTCCAGCGTCTCTCCTGAGCAAAGTCTGCAGAGAGCCACTGCATCTCCTCACACAGGTAGTCCCAGTGGACTTTGGGCCGCGGCGGCTCCGTGAGGCGCGTCAGACGCTTCATGGACCAGAATCCTTCTCGCTTCATGGACTGGGTCCGGTGCTCGATGTCCGCTTCCTGCAGGACCAAACACACAGCAGCGGACGGGGACTTTATTCACATGCACAACAATATTACAAACATGAGACGGGTCATTTTAACTGCATATTCTGTTTGCATGTTCCAAATGCCTTAATCCCATTAACTCATTAAAACCTGAGGAAAAACTCTAAAACCTCAGCTTTGTTTCAAAACAACCTCCCAAAGCCTGATAAAAATGAGTGGCTGGTAAATTTGTGATTTTTTTCTTTCAATAATTTGTGATTTTTTTTCCTATCGTTAATTTGTGCTTTTTACATCATAAATTTGTGATTTTTCCTTGTAAATTTGTGATTTTTCCTTGTAAGTTTGTGTTCTTTTTCCTGATAAATTTGTGTTTTTTTCTTGTAAATTTTATTTTTTTTTTCATACATTTGTGAGTTTTTTCTTGTCCATTTTTGAGTTTTTCCTTATTAATTTGTGTGTTTTTTCTCATAAACTTGTGAGGTTTTTTTCATGGAAATGTGTGATTGTTTTCTTATTAATTTGTGAGCATTTTCTTGTAAATTTGTGAGTTTTTTTCTTATTAATTTGTGAGTTTTTTTCTTGTAAATTTGTGAGACAAATTATTTCTAAACTCAAAATTATTCTCATTCAGACCTGAGGAAAAACAGCCTCCCAAAACTTGAAAAACTGAATCGAATGTAAAGGTTTCCTAAATAATTCATTTGTCAGCCTTTGTAGCAGAGAGAGACATTCCACTCCACACTCCAACGCTGCAACACTTCACACCAACTCTGGACTGAATTATTTCCTGTAATTGAGCCGTTTGTGTCATTTTAAACGTCCGGCTCCTGTACAGTGTTTCCCCGGCTGTGATGCTGTAGCAGGCTGCGCTCCACTGCTGCAGATATATAACATTAATAACACAGAGTCCCCGGAGTCTCCCTTTACTCCAAAACACACAAAACAAATCATGGTTTCACAAAAACTCTCCTCAGCCGTGATGTCAGGTCAGTAAATTACACTTTCATGTAATTATTCTGCAGCAGGCGGGGGAATGGAGCACGCCTCCAACTGATGCAGCTCACTGTTTTCACTGTTTTCAGCCTGAACTCAGTCAACGGCTCAGCTCACACAGAACTGGAGTACCAGACTAAAAACACTGCCCCCCTTTCTGTCTTTCCCAATCAAGAATCAGTTTTGAATTGAAAAATCAATTCTGAATCCGATCATAAGACTGAAGGCTTCTGGACTGTAGCTTCAACACTTGAACAGATTATTAATAATAATCCAGTCAGGCAGAAGCAGAGTAAAAACACCATTGTTAAAAGTTTATCAGAGTTAAATCAGGAATGACAAATAAGACGGGAGGGAGTTTAGGGGCTTTCCAGCTTTTCTTTCACTTTCACCAATCATTCAAACAAGAGAACATAAAATAATGATTAACTTATTACTGATAAGTAATGTGGCCAGAATTGGAAAGATTGATATCAGCCTATTTTTTCTTGTAAATTTGTGATGTTTTTCTTGTAAACTTGTGATTTTTCCCTCATTAATTTGTGATTTTTTCCCTCATAAATCTGTGATTTTTGCTGCCTGCCGCATTAGTCTGGGAATCAGCCTGAACAGAAGAGTGACCGACTCATCTGCCAGAGTAAACGCAGCACTAACAACCTGCAGCGACCCGTTCATGGATCAGCTCGGTGCCGCGGCTCCTGATCGACTTTTCTACCAACGCTGCGCTGACAGGAGCCGCTCGGTGAAAACACACGAGACTGCTGTGATACTCAGCAGAGTAGTAGAGCTCTGGAGTATTTGGGCCGGCACTTCTGTCCACTTGAGCATCTTGTCACAAGATTCTTATTTCGAGGCCAACAAAGGTGGTTAAAAGTATTCCAAGACATCCTGAAATGTTGAATTATATGTTTGAGGGAAGCCACCCAGGCTCCATCTCCACATAAACCTCTGTGAAGAAGTAGCAGCCTTTCTTCCACAACAAGACTTAAACAGCCAAAACAAAAAAATCTGAATGTGAGCAATTAATCTGAATTAAGCCCCAACTACACTTGCAGTGTGAACAGAGCCCAAACGACCTGCTGCAGAAGGTTTGAAATTAGAAATAATTTCTCTGGGGGAAGATGCTGTGATTTGGTTCAACAGCGTGAGAATGAAGCTGTGACAGCCAAAAGAAATCTTTATAAGCTGCAGACTGCATCTAAACAACACAAAGCGTACATTTTTTTTCCTGGTAATTTTTTTTATTTTTTCCCTCATAAATATGTGATTTTTTTCTGGTAAGTAAGTGATTTTTTTTCTACTAAATTAGTGTTTTTTTTTCTTGTTGATTTTTTTTTTCATACATTTGTGATTTTTTTGTCTTGTTTATTTGATAGTTTTATCCTGGTAAATTTGTTACATTTTTCTGCCTTGTTGGTTTACTTCCTTTGGTTCAGACTGCGTTCCCACCTACAGAGAACCCAGACCCCCATTTTTTAGAGGACCAGAGTTCAGTAGAGTTCATTTCAAGAGGAACAAACAGCTCAGGGGAGGATGCTCCAGTAAATTTGGACTTCTAGAGTATCCTATTGAAGGCAAATCATTTCTAAACTCAGGATTATTCTCATCAGTCTGACACACACACACCTGCAGCATTTTATGACACCTCACCCTTCCTGTGGATTATAAACGTGTTTTATTTTGATTTTCTGACTCACTAAACACTATTAATACTGTTAGTGCTTATAACGTCAATCAGCTGCCTACTGCTTCTCCAAATAAAAAAATGAAAAAGTCATTACAATGCACCTCTTGCAAGAATCGCTTGTACGAACTGATTCATTCTGAAGTGATTTAGGAGAACTCACAAACAATTTACATGTCCTGCTGTGAGGAATGGAGTCTATTTTTCCTTTTTAAAAATCCTATAAAGTGAGAGATCGTTAATAACATTAACCTTCAGAATATAGTTAGGAATAAAACTGGTCAGTCTGACAGAAGTGGCCTGTACATTTTTTTCCCCCTCAAAGATATGTGATTTTTTTTCCTCATAAATTTGTGAATATTTTCTTTGTAAATTTGTGATTTTTTCCCCTCTTATTTGTGATATTTTTCTCATAAATTTGTGATTTTTTTCCTCATAAATGTGTGCTTTTTTCTCATAAATTTGTGTTTTTTCTTCTTCTAAATTTGTAATGTTTTCTCATATATTTGTGATTTTTCTTGTCATTAATTTGTGAGGGTTTTGTTTCCTGTTCATTTGTACAGTTTGTAGTTTGATTCATTCTGAACTGATTTAGGAGAACTCACACGCAAGTTACAAGTTCTGCTGTAAGGAATGGGGGGTATATATTTTTTTTTTTAAATATCCTATAAAGTGAGAGAAAGTTGAGACAGGCTAACTCACGTGTTTAGCGAGCTCGGCCATGTCGGTGTGTCTCTCTCCTCGGGCTCTGTGAGCTCCAGACTGGTCGGGCGGGGACGAGGAGGAGCTGTAGCCTCCGACAGACGAAGGAGAAACAAACTTCCCGTGAGGCCCGCGGAGCAGCAGCGAGGACTTCTCCCGCCGCGGCGTGGACCAGTCGCTGGACGGCGAGGGGCCGGCGTAGGACGAGGAGGTGGAGGGAGAGACGGGGGAGGAGTTCGCCGTGACCCGGTCTGAGATCCACTGACGCACCTGAAGACAGAGAGAGATACAGGTGAGGATTGTAAACAACAACAAAGTGAAGCAGAAATGTTCACCAACACAGAAGCTGCATGCAGGAAGAGAGTTAAGGAGACACTAAAGGTGAATTATTTTAACTTATAGCTATCACAATAAAACTTCCAAAGCTTGTTATTTTCTGTTTAGATATGCAAATGAGGTATGAAGTCATTAAATATGAGCTTATTTACAGGACATAAATGTGAACAACACAATAAATGTCAAAGTAATTATTTCATCATGTTGATATATTAGATTCAAATCAAATCTTCACCTAAAATATGCACCTAAATGTTTCTTTTGGATGTTTTCTTTCTACTATTCTGAAAGAAATGAGTCGAAAAAACCTGAGAATAGGCCCGTGCATGAAAGAGTTTCCTCCTGTAGTGTCTCACCTTCAAGCAAAAGTTTACAAGAAGCACAAACCAACATGCTGCAGAACAATAAACTAACCATCAGCGACTTTCTGCCAGATTAAACTCATGCAGATTTACAATAAAATAGCAGGAATTCCTTCTTTAAGTACCGAAACTCTGCAGTGACAGGGACAGTGACAGTGCTGAGTGAACTGAACTCTGAGCCCCACTTACCTTGTGGAACAGTGTCTTTCTGTCTGTGCTGCTCTGTCCATGCTGGAAAACACACATGGCTTAGCATGCAGCCGACTCAAGGAAATAAACCACTAATGACATAGAACACTGTTCACATCAACGTGCAGGAGACAGTGAGAACATGCCAGCACACCTCAACATGGAGCACAGGAGCATGGTAACAGAATTATGCTTTTGTTTTCCTTCAGTGCTGATTTTAAGCTCAATAAACTGTCATTCACTACGTTTAAGCTCATGTAATTATGTGCACGATTAACCTTGTTTCTGCAAGTAGCCTGCATCTCTGTGCATGCACATTTTGCCTTTTCCTTCCTTTTAAATGCATGCCCAAAATGGTTTATGCATCTTAAATATTTCGAATTTTGCACCATAAATTCAGCAGCTTTAAATAAAACAAATCTTTACGCTAAAATACAAGCAAAACACAAAAGTGCAGCTACTACGCACTACGATTTAACAATAAGAAACGGCTTCAAAGTTTGTTTTCTGCCCAGATAAATTACTAATTGGTCCATCTATGAAAATATTTGCTTTACTTGCTTGCAATGGATATTCTTTTTTGTCCAAATCAATCCTAACATCCAGAATTTTATGCTCCAAATTGTGCATGTTCACACCAACATGCAGGAGACAGTAAGAACATGCCAGCACACCTGAACATGGAGTACAGAAGCATGATGACAGAATGATCGCTTTTGTTTTCAGAAAAGATAAATCTGTTGATTTAAAGCTCACAAATGATTTCATAAAACTGTCGTACACTATGTTGTTTTCTCCAAATGCCCTGCATTTCTTTGCATCATGTATGCATGTGTATTTTTCATTTTCCTTCCTTTTAAATCCATTCACAAAATAGTTTTCTGCATCCAGAATTTGAAGCTCGAAATTGTGCACTGTTCACATCAACATGCAGGAGACAGTAAAATTACAGAAGTATGGTGACAGAATAACCGCTTTTTTTTCAGCAAAGATGAATCTGCTGATTTTAAGCTCACAAATGATTTCATAAAACTGTCGTATACTGTTTTTTCTTCAAATGCCCTGCATCTCTGTGCATGTGTATGCATGCATATTTTTCCTGTTCCTTCCTTTTAAATCCATGCACGAAATTGTTTATGCAGCTTACATATTTCTAATTTTGCACCATAAATTCAGCAGTTTTCAATAAAACAAATCTTTACTTTGAAATACAAGTAAAACACCAAAGTGCAGCAACTACAACAGAATTTCAACAATGAAAAACAGTTTCAAAGTTTGTTTTCTGCCCAGAAGAAATGCAATGGTAGAATTTGCATCCAAAATCAATCCTAATATCCAGAATTTGACGCTCCAATTTGTCCATGTTCAACATCAACATGCAGGAGACAGTAAGAACATGCCAGCACTCCTGAACATGTTGTTTCTCCAAGTGTCCTGCATCTCTGTGCATCATGTATGCATGTGTATTTTTCAATTTCCTTCCTTTTAAATTCATGCACAAAATGGTTTAAGCATCTTACATATTTCTAATTTTGCACCATAGATTCAGCAGCTTTTAATAAAACGTTTTTTACTCTAAAATACAAGTAAAACACTTGTTCTGCAAAGGAAAAGTGCAGCAACTACGACAAAATTTCAACAATTAAAATGTCTTCAAAGTTTGTTTTCTGCCCAGATAAATTAATAATTGGTCTATCCGTGAAATTATTTGGTTTGATGGTTTGCAATGGTAGAATTTGCATCCAAACTCAAGCCTAACATCCAGAATTTGAAGCTCCAAATTGTGCATAACTCATATTAGTGTTGATTTCTGCGCGCTGTGCTGTGCTGCAAAGCCACATAATGTTCTTCAGTGAAGTAAAAAGTTGTGAACTTGTTCCTCAGGATGCACAGTATGACCTGCTCATCTCTTTAGCTTTAGTGAGGCATTAAATACGTCCTTCAGCTCTGTGCCGATCGATAGGACACAGCTGCACAGCTTCATCTTCATCACAACATGAGAAGTTTTCCAGATAAAGATTTTACATTTATCACCATTGTTTTCTCTTCAGCTGTGTCCTTGTTTAGTCTGACGGAGCTGCTTTGCTGCTGCTCTCAAGGACAAAACATTTAGTATTATGAGGTCAAATGCTTCAGTGTATCAGGTTGTGAAGCTTTAACCCTCTGAACCCCACAACACAATGACAAAAAACTACATAATTACAAAATTATGGACAGTCTTTTGCTTCCCTCATTAAAAATCTAAGCTGAAATAGGTGATATTTAATCAAAAATCACTTTATTCTGCATGCCTCACTTAAAATTTTTACAAAAATAAACCGTTTGCACAAATTCAATTCTGTTAAATATATATATTTATATATATTATTTTGCACTCACAGGGACAACTGTGGAGCCATGACTGATTCTACTAAGATCAATGATCACGTGACAAAAATTCATTAAATTTCAAATCTAATCTACAACTGCTTACACAGAGCAGAGAGGAGAGGACAATAGAGGTTGTAAAAATGTAAATATATCAATATGTAGATCATGTAGAGCCTTATTTTTCCCCACTACTGGTAACTTGTGGGTAACTGGATAAATTATATACATGTAGATTCCATTTTTTTCATATTTTTGTCAAATAAATTATGAAAAAATATGATTTGTTGTTTCTTCTTTAGGATTAGTCACACTGATACAAATACGTATCAGTAAATAACTATTTACATAAAAATGTATTTCTGTATTACATATTTCAATTTTTATTTCGATGTGTACATATGTCTATTTACTTAAGGCTTGTTGCATTTGAATTTTATTATTTATTTATTATTATTATTGCAGATTCTGATTTATGTCATTATAACTTTGTTTTATGCATGATGGTGCTGTTTCCACAGAGCTGCAGGACTTTTATATTATTTAAAACGAGGCCAATGTGAGTAAAACTGTGAAATCTGCTCGAGGTTCAGATGGTTAACTTACTCATTTTTCAGATCTGTAGGAATTATCTTCCTGCGACTGGGGCCAAAACTGCCTACGCTGCTCTGCAACTTTGATAAAAAGAACCAGATATAGAAATCCTCCCGTTAGTACCTGGTGTGGCGAGCTCGGCGTGGTCATCTCGCTCTCCGTCTTGTCTCCGTCCGGTTCGTCGTCGCTGCCTTCGTCGGGGCTGCTGAGCTGTCCCGACGTCTCCTGAGCCTCGGCGTCTCCCATTGGCTCGTCCTGCTCCATGTCCTCGCTCTCCTCCTCCACGTAGAGGGAGTCTGATTGGCCGGTGGCGGGCTCGTCAGACGCCATGCCTGCACCTGACGCCGACAGCACGTAGAGGGCGTTCGGCGCGGCGTCTTGGGACGCTTTGTGTGAAGTTTCAGTAACATTTAAGGCCTCTTTGTCAGGTTTGCTTGTTGAGGTTGCGGGGGCGACTAGTTGGAGTGAGTGATCGCTGGCGGCGGGCTGAGCTGCTGACACAGAAGTTTTATTGACGGGAGAGACACGGAGAGAGTCCGGGACAGTTTTGGGAAGGCACTCCTCAGACACGGTGGCCGACCAGGAGCTGTGAGCGTTGGCCAGTCTGCCAGACGCAGCATCCTGCTTCTTGGACAGCAGAAGGGAGGGTGGGTGTTTCAGGATCGGAGTTTCTCCCGGTTTAAGAAGGAGCAGCTTTGGATTTATAATCCCAGAGGAGAGAGCGGTGCGGAGAGCCTCTGGTTTGGTTTCTGCGGGAACATTCTGGACGCTCTGCGAGAGAGTCTCTGTCAAAGCGGCGGCGTCTTTGGTCCCTTCGTGGGAAGAAACGGAGGCCTCGCGCTTTGTGGCACTTACAGTTTGATTCAGAGAGGAAACAGCGACGGGTGACTCCGTCCCTGCAGCCTCGCCACCAGGAGATATGAGAGAAAGTGCTCCGCCTGCTTCTGCTTCGTGTTTCGAGGTTTTTTCACTGACCTGCGAGCACGACGTCACGATCTGAGGACTGAACGACTCAGCAGTCACTTCAACTAAACAAACCTCGCTCGAGTTCGCCACTTCGACCGCTTGGCGAGCGTCTAACACCACATGGTGCCCAGTCGTCCTCGTGGTCTGTATGGACAAATGGTGGGAGTTGCTGCTCTGATTTGCATCGTGTGATGAAGGCAGGAGCTGCTGGGAGATAATGACAGTGCCGCCTTCATTAATGGTGTGAATAGACGGCTCGAGGTCCTCAGAGTGTTCTAGTAACGCGTTGAATAAGTTCACCTCGTATCCCGGGGAGTGAGGCATCTGTGCACTCCCGCTGGCACACACCGTCTCCTCCGCCACGTCCTCCACCAGTGTGCAAAACTGATACACCTCCACGGGCTGAGAGTCCAGCTCCATGTCGGCCTGAACACCTTCTCCGTATAGCTTTGGTTCCCCGGTGTTCACGATGGCGGCCTGGCACACGCTGCCGTCCTCCCGCTGCAGCAGGTAACTCTGGTTCAGGTGCATGCTGGACCAGTCCCCGCTGATGTGAGCCTCCTCTCTCACCACCACGATTTCTTGAGTTTCGGCCGAGTGCACCGAGAGCTCGGTGTCTGCTGTGGGGAGCTGGTCCGAGGGGTGAGATGTTTCTGCTTCCACAACCTGCAGCCTCAGGCCCGTGTGGAACAGAGAGGGAGCAGCGGAGGGTTTGGAGCAGCTCTCCTGTGCAGAAGAAGAAGAAGAGCACTCTGGCAGCATTGTGAAGTCGGACGAGGAGGCGTCAGTTTGTTCCACCCTCACGCTGCTCTGGATGTCTCCGTCGTCTCTGCCAGCTGCGCCGCTGGACGCCGAGCTCCCTTTTGTGTGTAATCCAGCAAGCAGCTCTCCTGCCTTTGGAGTCTCAAGTATTTCAGCTGAGGGAGGTTGTGTTTCTGTGTGAGAGGAGTCAACGAGCTCTTTAACGTGCTCAAACATCTCAACCGGCTCCAGAGAATTTCCTCTGGCGTCCGCTGAGACCTCTCTGATGATTCTCGGTTGTGTTTTCGACAGGTCAGTTTGTTTAATCTCACTGTTGCTGGGTGAGGGTAAAGGCGGTTTCGAGTCCTGGTGTTTGGGTTTATGGCTGCCTTGAGTAGCGAGTGGGTCCCTGTCTGCCCCGTGCTCTGCCGTGTCCGGGACTTTAAATCCGACACCTGATTGTGGGACAGATGGAGATGGAGAGGGGGCGGTGAAACAGATCTGAGCCCGCGGCTGGAGGTGAATATTCCCGCCTGTGTGCTCCTCCACGATCGTTCCAGTCTCTGGTTTATATTCCAATGCGACGGACTGTTTCTGCTTCGCCCCCGTAATAACCACAAGTCCTTCTCGAGGTGGCTGAATCTGGTTCGGCTGACTCTTTGAGTGGCTTTTCTCTTTATCAGTTTGTGACCCGTATTGCAGCTCCTGCACTGTGCTGTCGTTCTGTGTTTCCGGGGCGAGAGCGGGGCAAAGGGGAGCCGGGAGCCTTTGCATCTCAGCGGAGGTTTCCGATCTGGAGACTCTGACGACTTCTTCCGAGACGCCGTCCGTAGTCTCGGGCAGCGCGGTCTGAGCGGCGGTGATCTCCGTGCCGAGGAACGCGGAGTCGTTCCTCTCCGGCAGCGGCAGCACAGCGGACAGATTGGCGAGTGGAGGGACCGGGCGGGGGGCAGCGGCGACCGGCTGCGGGGCATGCCGAGGTGTCTCCCCAGCCACATTCTGTGCAGCCTGGGGGTTACCACCCAGCACATCCACAGCCGGAGAGGCACGCTGCCGCGCCGCCTCCTCCCCAGAGCTTCCTTCCTCTGTGCTGCCCCGGCTACACACGGCACCTGCAGGAGGGAAACAGGCGGTTAGCAGAGTGTCCGGACACAGCACAGGCTAAAAAAGGACATCAGCACAATAAAAGATGTCTTTTGTAGATCAGGGAGGCAGACGCTGTGTTATTGTTTCTTTAAACTCTCGCTCAGGACATTGTATTCTTCTGCAGCCTCACTCACACACAGAAAGGCATGTCTACGTCACAACAGCCAGCCAGGAGGTTTTCAAAACAAAAGCCCATAAGCAGGCATCAAATGTGTGTGCAAAGCAAAAACTTCTCACCTGTCTGTGGTGTGAGACACAGATCTTCTGTGCTTTCTACTTCCAGGATGCTGAGTTAGGGTCCCCTCCACATATTCTGAGGAACAGAAACAAGCTTATTAAGCAGCAAATGCATATCATTTTTTCACACTTTGTCTCTAGTGTAGCGAGCCGATGGTCTTGTTGCAGTAGAATCAAGAGTCAAACTGCTTTTCTTAAAGTAATTTTTCATGCAAAAGGGGCAGGGGGAAAAAATCAGCGAAAATCACATTTAACTGAATATTCTGACATTTTACAGACCAAGTTATTAAAACAATTAACCTTGAAAATACCCAGCAGATTAAATTGACAGTGAACATTATTGTTAATTGCCACCTGGGTCGTTTTGATAATCGTCAAAGAAGGTTTCTTTATTAGTATTTTTACACTTTTTTTGTTCATGCTGAATTACTTCTTTTATAGGAACTTACGGAGCACTTCTCTGGTAAACACAAGATTTATTTTACTCTTTTTAGCATCTTTATTTTTCTGCATTCTTGAGTTGGACGTGATGTAGTTTTATTCTGTTGTATATTTGCACTTTGAATAGTATAAATGACAATAAATCTTGAGGTTTTGTGTGATTCTTTGTGGAGAAACTGGAGTATTTCTGAATGTCTTTATTAAAGGACAGCCGTGGTGTTTGGTGGGGGTGTAACGACAAATTGTTGAGTCGATATCAGTAATGCAGAGTCACAATATCAATGCATAGGTTCATCTTTGAGATGCACCTTTATTTTGAAATCCCCACTTTATATTCATTCTTTTAATTATCTACTTAAGAACCAGTTTCTGTACATGATGTGCAAAACCTCACAGTGAGAAGAATATGTGCAATGTACTGCAGTCAAAAATGTAAATAGAAAATATATAAAAATGACAAATCAAAAATGCAGTATAAAAAACAGATTATATATCGATCCAGTGATTAATGATCCAAAAACACTGGTGAAAGTCACAATATCGATACATATAAGATATTTTTTTAATTTAAAAATAATTTGTGCAACAGTCAAAATGTAAACATAGTATTGAAAATTACAAAAAATATGACAAAGATACTGTGTACAATTGCCTAGGATGAGAAGTCTGTGCAGTTTTTTACAGGATGTGCAAAAGTTGACAGTAAAAAGACTGTACAATATACTACAACTGTCAAGAGCATAAGTAAAATAGAAAATGTACAACAAATATAAAAAAAGATACTGTAAAAATGCAATCATAATATACAATCTTCTGGAATAAGAAAGATGTGCAGTTTTGTGCAAGAGGTGCAAAAGTTGACGGTAAAGAGAAGACGTGCAGGCATGAGATGTGTGTTAATGTAACGCGCTGACATACATCTCTGCAGCTGTGTGAGGACAACAGAGAGTTTCTGAATTAATTTCGGCAGACGTGCTTCCAGTCAACACACACACACACATAAATCTGAATGTGTGGGACGCTCAGTAACATGTCACGTCACGAGAGCAGCAGCAACACTCAGATTAGCTCGGGCAGGCTAGCCAGCTGCTCGGGACCACAGTGGGGTATGTCTGGGGGGCTGAGCTGCTGCTGCTGCTGGGGGGCATCTTGCAGCAGTAATAATAATAACACCAAAAAAAAATAGCAGTAAACGTTGAGCTGGAGGTCCATTTGCTGCAGTCGCCCACAGGAAGATGTTCTGCAGCAGCACGCTAAAGCACGCTCTGCTCTCTCTCAGGCTAAAAGCCGGTGACCGAGCATGCGGGCCTCCACTCATTCATTTTTATCCTCTCCTGGAGGAAAACGTGATATATTAGGGGCAGTTTATAGCTGTTGCTTTTGACGGGGTAGGTTGAGAAAATGCACCTTTGTTGAGTAGTATCGAGTGTATCATGAGGTGATAAGATGTAGATTCAAGTCTGGAGAGAGGTAGTAATAATAAGCACCAGATCGGCATCGTGATGTTGGGATAAAAGCGGCACATTAAGGTGGTTAAACGTGAACCGGCGGGGCTAGGCTAACGTTAGCTTCCCCCACAATAACAGCGGCTGGCTGGCTGGGTGGGAGAAGGAAAGCCCGCTGCTGCTAACTAGTATAGCACCAAGGTAGAAGAGTTAGTCAGGGTGCGTTCATTTGATGCGCAGGCGCCCCATCATCCCCACCCGCAGTTATGTAATGCTCCAGCCCCTCTAAAAGAAGCCCGTTTAATGCCGACACATTTCATTAAGTTACTCCGCCGTGGGACACACACACATGGCGAAAAGAGACACCTGAAAAAGTCGCATTAAAACCCGCTTCTGCATGAGGGGGGGGACAATCACTCGTGACGTCATTGCGTGGGGTCAAATCTTGTTTCCAGGAAAATAAAAAACGTTAAAATTATTCACTTCGGAGCGGTTGTACGTGTTGCTTTGAGTGTAAATGTAAAAAATGGGCGAAAGAAAAAATGTTATAAAAGTTCCATATAAATTTTGCAATGATTACACGGGGGGTTTAGGGGGGACCCACACGGTGCCACGGCTTGCTCTTTTTGAAGCGACCGTAAGGAAATGACGGTTTAATGGTAATGTGTTTGGTTTAAATTTGATTTTTATCCAGTGTGGTTGCTTTTTAATTCAGTGTCCGGTTTCGGTTTAACTATAGTGTCGACACATTTCAACGTAGCGTGTTTAAAAATCGCCACCAAGTGAAATGCAGTCTGATTGTGTCCTTTTCGTTAGTCCGAGCCCCCCTTCAATTCCCCCATTACTTCCTCCTTGCCCCCCCTCCCTCTCCAAGGCCGCCATCTTAAGTTCCCACCTACCTGAAATTTCCGACCGATTTTCTTTTACTAAATTCTCGCTGAAGGAGTCGTCATCCGCGTAAAATCGCACTCAATCCGTAATGCCAGTAATCCAAACTGTCTCCCGGTACCCAACGAGGTACCACTAGGTCTGTGGGAAGAAGTTAAAATACGGACCGGGAGAGACTGGGTTTCGGCGCAGAATGTAGCGGTCGCGGGGAGGAGACTTTACGCAGCGAAATGGTGGAGGACCGCTGCTGCTGACAAAGTACAGAACCCGCGGAAATCTCGCGAGATCTCAGCAAGCGCGCCACTTGAAAATTTGATGTTTCTGATTGTTGTTTGTTGACAGAAGAAAACTGGAAGACATCTCGTAATTTAACCTTTTTATTTACACCTTTATCCTCCGATTATACAAACCGAGACGGTTCTATTGACATTGCTCTGATAATTCAGTGAGACGATTGTAACGGTCGCTTTCAAACCAGAAGAACGTTGATTTTGTAGTTTTATCCGTGAAATGATGGTAATAAAACTACAAATAGTGGCGGAGGAAGTATTGTTTACCAAAATAAAAGTCCTTACTGTAAAAAAAAAAAGTGTTAAAAGTACAAGTCCTGCATTTAAAATGTTGTATTAATAAAATTACACAAGTATATTCAGGAAAATTGACTTATACTTTAAGTAGAGGTACTCAAATCTGTTAAAAGTAGAATTCCTGCATTAAAAATGTTGCATAAATAAAAGTATTTCAGTATAATCAGGTAAATGTATTAAATATTATTAGAATTAAAAGCAAACATACTAATACCACACTACAAATAGTCTGTTAACAGTAACAGTTCTGCATTTAATATGTTGCATTGATAAAATTACATATGTATATTCGGGAAAATTGACTTATACTTTAAGTAAAAGCACTAATGCCACAGTTAAATCTGTTACAAGTAAAAGTCCTGCATTTAAAATGTTGCATAAATAAAATTACTTAGGGATATTTAGGAAAATTGACTTGTATTTGAAGTAAAGGTACTAATGCCACACCAAAGATAGGCTGTTACAAGTTAAAGTCCTGCATTCAAAATGTCAAAATGAAAATATTTAAGTATAATCAAGATATGAATTGAATATTATTAGTATTAAAGTTCTAGTGCCACACTACAAATAGTCCTTTAACAGTAAAAGTTCTGCTATTTATATGTTGCAATAAATAAAATTACATATGTATATTCAGGAAAATGGACGTATACTTGAAGCAAAAGTACTAATACGACACTTATATCTGTTATATGTAAAATTCCTGCTTTAAAAATGTTGTCTGAATTAAAGTAGTTATTTATAATAAGAATTTTAAATAGTAGTATTAAAAGTACTAGAACCACACTACAAATAGTCTTTTAACAGTAAAAGTCCTGCATTGAAAATGTTGCATTAATAAAATTACACAAGTATATCCAGGAATATGGACTTATACTTGAAGGAAAAGTACTAATGCCACACTAAAATCTTTTACAAGTAACTAAGTATTGTTTTATTCACTAATATTCTAACTATTTTTTCTATGAGATAAATCAGATTTTAGCTTATTTTATATTCTGTAAGAGTGCTTTTAATTTAAAAAGTACTCTGACTGTTAAACTATATTATGTTATTTAAAATCAGGATTTAACTTTTGTAATTTGATTTTTAAACATATTTCAGGAGAACATTTTATTGAAAGAACATGATCTGTTTATATTCATTGTAATTTTGTCATTATTTTAGCTAAATTAAGTTCATAAAATTAATTTCTCAAATAAATTCACATCTTAAAATCTCTTCAAACTGTATCACATTTAAACACCAAAACACAACTCATAAAAAATAAATACAAATATAACTTTATGTTAACCCTTCAGTGTAAAGTAAATCTCTTTTGTGTCAATGTTTATTTTTATTTTTCTCTTATGACTTTTAACTTACCCCGTAATTAACTGCACTCCCTGAACTTACTTGTTAAGAGTTAAAAAAATCAATATCATGAAAAAAGAAGTTTGGGCTAAGAAACTGATTATTTACTGATTATAAATTCTGCATTTATATATTTGTTTTTTGTAAAAAAATAGTGAAAATGGAGAAAAATGCCATCTCAATTACTCAGAGAAACAAAGTGACACCTTCACTGTTTGATTTACCAAACCAACAGTCAAAACCGCAAAATTATCACTAATAAATTACAATTATTAAAAGGGAAAGCAGCAAAAGTCTTCTGCATTTGTGAAGCTGGAACTATAAAATGTTTATACATCAAAAGTTTTTGGTTAAAAACTAATTGTTTCAGTTGCATGAGTATAAACTGTTGGCGGGTTTAATATATGACAAAAGCATTATATTTTATCATCTTTTTGTATGTTTTGAATGCAGAATAAATAATTTGTAACTAAGTAACTAAAGCAGCCATATGCATTTAGTGAAGTAAAAGTAGGATTTACCCGAATCTGAACTAAAATAACACCACTGGCTACAGGTTGGGATTTTTTTTTAACATCCTAATGACATTTGAGACTTTCCTGCTTTAGATAAAACCTTGAGAAGAAAAGTCAGGTACTTTCCTGCTGATTCCCTTTAAATGGAGGATTAATAAAGTGACAGGTGCTTCACAGTTTCCTCTCGGCTGTTTGGATAAAAGATAAATAGACCAGAATTTAAAGTGGCAGAGATTCTCTGACAGACTGAGTGAGAATAAAACTGAGCTGACTGATAAATGAAGCGCCACTTCATAATAAAATGTCTGTTACAAGTAAAAAACCTACATGCTTTTACTTTAATAACAATTCAATGCACGTTTATGTTTTTATCATCTATACTGCTAATTTTGTTTTGGCATATTATATTGTAATTTGGCCTTTTCTTATTATTGTTGCTGTACTGATTTATATATTTACACTTTTACTGCTGCACAGGCGTTTCTGTCAGGATAAACCAGTTTTATCTTATTTTACACTCAGAATAGTCGATAAAAAGGGTTATATTACGCTTTAATGTAGAAACTGTTGATTTCACTGCTGTAGCTTGATCTTAAAACATTTTGGTAGGAGAATTTTATTAAAGCAACATGATTTATCAATATTCAACAATTTCATCATTAATGTAGCTAAATTATAAATTCATGAAGTTAATTTCTTGAAGACATTACCATCGTATATGTATTTTCCTGGTCTTGTTTGATGATAAACTGAGTATTTTGGGCTTTTGGTCAGACAAATATGTTTTTATATCAGTTTATGTACTTTTTTAATCAATTTTCTGATCTTTTACAACAAAAATTAAGCTATAAAAAAGGCAGAGAAATCTTATTTCATAATATAATTTTATCAAAGCAAGTTTTTAATGATCTTAAATCATCTGATCACAAATCGAGCAATAAAAATAGGCAGATAAATCAGTTTTTTTAAACTTACTTTATGATCTAGAAAGTCTATTAAAAGAATTATATCATGAGATTATAATATAATGCATTATTATAAAAGCAGAATTTCACTGTTGTAGTTTGACCTTTAAACATATTTGGGCAGGAATTTTTATCGAAGCAACAGTTTTTTAAATTAATTTAGCTAAATTATAAATTCATAATGTTAATTTCTTGAAGAAATTACTGTCATGTGTGTTTTTACTGTTTTCTAATCTTTCTAACAAATCGAGAACTAAAAAAAGGCAGATAAAATCAATTAAAAACAGAAGTTGCTGTCTGAATATGAGCAGACTGAGAACAAAAGACCCACACAACAGCGTAAACAACAATTCATTTAATAATTAATCTTTGTGGTCTCTAGGGGAGGGGTTTGAAAGGTATAAAATGGTCATATTAAAATAATCGACCCAGTCTTTTCCCTCTCAGGTTCCCACTGTCTAGTTGTCTTTTGACACAAGTCCTTATATTTTTTTTCAGTTCTTCAGCAGATGTCCCACTTTATCCATGTATATAACTTATTTTTATTGATGAAACAACTCGACAGTTCAATGTACAAGGCTCCCATAGTCCCAAAAATGGATATAACACACAACCAATGACACACAGGCATTTAAACCTCCCTCAGCGTTAGAAAGTCGAAGACGATCCGAGACGGTTCACGAGTTTAAACAGTTTCTGTGACGCCTGACGAGTCGTCTCCTGTGTGATCTGAAACAGTTACTACCTGGGGAGAGAGTACTGGTTGATACCCGAAACAAAGACAAATAACATAACAGTGAATATATTTATTATTATAGAAGATAATTAATGTTAAGAATAATAATTACAAAGGCAATTTCTCTAGACTACTATAATCTGGTCCTGCTCATATAGTCAAGAGGAGAGTGGGAAACAGTTACAGGAAGCTCTAAAATACTGTGTTCACTCACACAGTGTAGCACAGTTCATTTTGCAATTCATCCTTTTTGAAAAAACAAACAGAAAAAGAAAATCTCGTTAACAGTGAAGCTGAGGGTCAGATTTTTGGGTAAAGCAGGAGGTGCGATGCTTCGCGATCGTATCAGTAAAAATCTGTCATTCCACGGAGACAAAAAGACACAAAGACAGAACAGAAAGCACCACTGTTACCACTCTGAAGACCCTCATCCCACAAACACCTAATCAGGGTTGATTAATGTAGAGGAAGGCTTTTATTATAATAAGAATATCCCATGAGTTAACCGAGCTGAGGATGAACCCTTGACGTGTTTTCACAGTGTACATCCCTCTGGAAGTCTCGTATCCAACCCGGAAAAAAAGGCTTCGGATCATAATTCACCTGACAAACGAAAAGAAGAAGCTGTCCGTACAGCTCTCTGAATGACCAACAGCCAGTAGAAAATAAAAAACACACCGAGGATGCACAGAAAACATGTACCTTTAGATTGCACTGATAGAACCGTTGCGCATATTTCCAAGTCACACTGTTGAGTCTTGCGTTTCCTCCCTGCCGTCGCCTCCACCAGCCAGTCCTGGTCCCCTCCTTTAGAGGGGGACTGGAGCTGGTTCTGAGGTTGAACTGGGAGGGCAGGGGTTAGTAGTCTGCAAGAGGAAGAGGGGGGCAGGTTGAGAGCAGCACAGTGATCCTGACATTTCCCTTAATCTCCTCCAGTGTTGTCCCTGTACTATCTGGACTCTGCGTCTTTGTGGGCACTGTACAGTGCCAGCTCACCGGGCCCTCCGAGTCTCCGGGGAGGCGTGGACGACCGGCTGGTGATGGACGGAATGAGCGGAGGCGGCGCCCCCACCGCCAGAGCTCCCACCAGGCCCGCGGGGGTCTTTGCAAGGATGCCGTTGGGCACGTGGTGCGGGCCGAGGCGGGCGAAGAGGCCGGCGTGGTGCTGGGAAGCAGGAGAGGCTCCGTGTTGGAGCGAGTGGGACAGAAGGCCGGGGTGGAGCTGCTCCAGGTGAGCGGCTGTAGCAGCGTGGGATTGCGCGGAGAGGTGGGAGCCGGGATGCATTTGGGGGTGCATCCCGAAGTAGCGAGCCCGCTCAAAGTCTTCCCTCAGGATCTGGGCGCGCTGCTCCTCATCAATGAGTCCTCCGCCCGGGGGCCCGAGGTGAGGGGGCCGGTCGAAGTGGTGAGCCATGAGGCCGAACTCCTGGCGGACAGCAGAGGTGGAGGCAGCAGAGGTAGATGTGGGAGGGTGGTGAGGGTTGGCCGCCGCGGCTGCAGCCGCCACGGCCGCCACCCTCTCCGCCTCCAGAAGGCGCTGGTGCTGCAGCAGCCGGGCCAGATGCGGGTCGGACCGCAGGGCGAGGTGAGGGTCCGAGCGGAGCGCCAGAGCCTCCCTGCGGTTCTGATGTTGCTGCTGAGCTGCGAGCTCCCTCCAGGGGTCCCACGTGAAGCTGTGCGGACCCTGTGACGGACCCTGATGGCCGTGGTGGTGGAACCGGTCTCCTCCTGGACCCATCACCAGCCCCCCGGCCCCCGTGCTCCCCAGATACGCCTCGATGGCCCTGGAGCGGTCCAGTAGGGAGAGGTGGTGGTGGCCGGGGGCGTTGGAGGGCGCCATGAGCTGGACGCCGGGGGTGGGAGTCAGTGACAGAGAGGAAGGGGTGCCGGAGCGGTGGTGGTGCGGGTGGCTGTTGGGGCGCTCGAAGCTGTGGTTGGGGGCCGGGGGAGGCAGCGTGATGGGGATGTGCTCCGGCTCCTCCTTCCGCTCCTCTTTGACTTTGACGGGCGGGAGCAGCAGCGGAGGTTTGGAGACGGGCGTGGTGGTCCGGTCCGACTTCTTGGCCTGAGACAAAGAAGTGACGGAGGCAGAAGCTGCGGAGGAAGAAGGGAGGCTACCGTCTCTTTGGGAGTGTGAGGGTTCGCTGTGGTGGCCGTGTGCTGACGGGGCCATCTGGCGGGGGTAAAGGTCCAGAGGAGACGGGGCGGAGCGGCTGGGCGGGGGCGTGGTGAGCACGGAGGAAGAGGAGGAGCGCGGCCGGTCCCTCTCTGCTGCTAGAGACGCAGAGCCCAGAGGAGGTCCTCGTGAAGACACGGTGGGCTGTGGCCTCTTGTCCCCGTCTCGGTCCCGCTCGCGTTCTCTTTCTCTGTCTCTGCTTAAGCTGCGCGTCAGGTCCTCGATGGGCCCGGAGCCCCCCAGGGAGCTGCTGTGGCCGTTGATGTGGGACACCGGGGTGCTACTGCGGGGCTTGAAGGGAGGCGCGACTGGAGACATTCTCACAGGTTGTCGGCCGTACAGCATGTTGTCCCTGCAGAGCACAACGTGCACAGAAATGTTACAGAATGGAAAACATTCAAAGCAGTTTTTAAATTTATCACATTAACTACAGTTTTTACCAAGGCATTGAAAACAACATAATCTAAATAAACTATCATTGAAGCGCATGATGTTCTCCTTTTGTCTTGTGCCACAAATCCAGAGCACCTGTTTTTCCTTTACACTGAAGTGCTTTCACCCCTTCAGTTCAACGGTGATATTGGGAATGCTACTGTTGTTAATATGTTTGTGTTGAAATCATGATGTCGCAGCATTGTAACGCCTGCGAATGAAATAATGCCCACAACGTAATTCAATCACAAACGTAATAAAAATCTGCAACTTTTAATGCCACAAACAATGCTACAAACGTAATAGCTGCTGCCTACTACAAACTACGTTTGTGGGGGAGTGAAAATCTTCAACTTTCAATATTGTAATAACTTCTCACAAATGTAATAACGCAATGAATAACGGTCATTGCGGTTGTCGTTTGTTGCGGTTGATGTTTCAGTTGTGTGTTAGCGGAGCGGAGAGCCAGCAGCTGGATTTTTCACCCACAGTCAGTATGAGTAGTGTGAGAATAGGCAAACAAACAACAACAACAACCATTATTCATTGCGTTATTACATTGGTGGGAAGTTATTACAATATTGAAAGTTGAAGAAATCGCGTGTAACATTAGAAGTAGGAAGCAGCTATTACGTTTGTGGGATTATTGCATTAAAAGCTGCAGATTTTTATTCCATTGGTGGTTTATTGCGTTTGTTGGCATTATTACATTCGGGTGCATTACAAGCCTGCGTGCACGTCTGTTCAGTGAGACGTGTCCCCCATCAGTGCGTTTCAGATCAGTGTTCTCCACTTTTTAAGTCTCGCACAAAGACAATTTTATTTCAAGACTACAACTTCGGGGATATCAGTAAAATACCTGAGCATCGTCTGACTTATTCACATATTTACATCAACATCAGCCAAAGCAGAAAGCGGAGTAGAGACCCTCAGTTTCTCTAAAAATGTATTAAATAGGCTGCTTCGTCTGTCCATCAGCACACGGGATGTAACTTTGAGAGAGATCATTTTGAGTTTGAACACAGTCATAGATTAAATATTTAACTTTTTTATGTCAAACCCTTGTGCTGTGTTTCGTGTCTCTCTATCTCCCTAAAATCACTAATTTCCCCCACTGGGTCACAGACTTAAAGAAAAATACACATATACCCCCTCCACTAATTTCTGTATTTTTTCTTTAAGTTCAATAAATGTCTGATGTAAACATCCAGTGATAGTGTGAGATAATCGTGATTTTAATGTTGACCAAAACAATCATGATTCATATTTTTGCCATAAGCGAGCCGCCCTAGTTTTTACTCCTAAATTGTGTGGCAGATACATAAATACATAAACTATAAAAATAGAGTCAGAAAACAAGCTTAAAAGGCTGCAGTGAGATTGTAAACAATGACATCACAACTAGAGTTTGTCCACAGATGGTTCCAGGATAAAGAGATATGAAATATTTGTTTTATTCTGTTGGGGTAACTCTATTTTATATTCTGACAGGTTTTTATCTGAGTGCCCGGGGTGATGTGGGGCCCCGCTGCCAACTGATGTCAAAAACATCAAAGCTAGATCTTTTAATTAAAGTTTGGTGTCTCACCGGTCCTTCTCGTCCTTGATGTGGGGGATGTCTCTCCTCTCCATCTCCTTCGCTCGCTCCCTCTCGTCCCTCTTGTCCGGCCCTTTGGCCCAGCTGGGGCCGGGAGCGAACCCAGACGGGGCCCCGTGCAGGCGGCTCCACGGGTCGTGGTGGTTGGGGTTGGACAGGCCGCCGACCACAGACGCTGGTGAATCTTTAGGGCCGAACACAGATCCTGCTGCGGGACAGAAAGACCAGTTATTTATTAAGAAAATACACAAAAACAGCATGGAAGTGATGTGAACAAAATCTTTACATTAAGTATTTTTACAGAACTGCAAATTAGGGCTTGGCGATATGGACCAAAAGTCATGATATATGAGCCTGGTGTATATCGATTTTCAGCCTAAATATGATATATATCCTGATATTTTTAATCGCAAAGTGAGAGCAAATGTTCAGTCGAAGTCAAAGCCAAATATAACATGTCACAAGTAGTTTTATTAAAAACCGTTTATTTAAGTGAACATAGATACTGTATGAGAACAGGAGTACCTTTTTAAAAAATAAATAAATCAAAAAGGTCCATAAAGTGCACATTTAAATAATAAATATCTTTAATAAAAATAGCCTATGAAATAAAATAGGCCAATCTTTTTCTGAAATAAATATATTTATATGAGAAATTAATAACGAACATTACAAAATAACTAAATATGACAAACCCTAGTAAGGGCAGCATGTATATTTAAAGAAATATGTTTTTTAACTATATTGATCTATGAGATGTGGTTTAATTCCATTTCACATTTAAAAAAAAAATATCAATATATATTTTAAGTCGATAAATCGCCCAGCCCTACTGCAAATCCTCTAATATCATCCTGGTGAGCTTGTACATAAAGTCACATCTCTTCCAAGTTCAAATAACAGTACAAACTCTTTTAACTTCCACCAGCAGCTCTATAACTGCTGCTGCAGGAGGGAGAAATGTTTCAGTGTTTTCAGCCCAGCTGGCTGAATTGGGCGTGGAAGTTGAGTGTTTGTATGCGTCATAGACGTATTATAAAGTCTAATGATAATTGCTCTCCCAGTTCATATGCCAAAAAGTTTTCTAGCTTCTGGCTTTGTTTCTGAATCATGCAGCCGACTGAACACACACAGGAGAGTTTCTCCTGCTGGCTACGCCCACAAGTTCCCACTCATCGATTAGACAGACTTCTCTTTCTACCATATGCAGCTCTATAGTACATCGTGTGTGTCTGAAGGTGTAGATCTGTGTTCTTGCAGACTGGCTAAGAGGGGCATGGCAATGGGAGTGGCATATTTCAAAAAAGGTGCAGAAATTCTGTGACTTCACAGATTTGCAACAAGATTTTGTGCAAATCTTGATCTTTAACTGTTTGGCCTATAATGTTTGTCTGTCCTATAAAGCATGAAGAGAGAGTGATGACAAAGTTAAGACAAGTTAAGAGCTGGTAGGTTATTTAGCCTGTTTCACACAGAGTTCCCAGTAAATTACTGCCGTTGCCAAGATACTGGAATTTCTAACTACCCACAGAATACCGTGAAAATGATCAATATTCTATAACATTTTTGACACCATGGGGAGGGGAAAGCCTCCCTAATACCATCTTAAATAAGCTGACATTAAAAAAATACTGAAAAAAATTACATTCAACCAGAGTGAGTGAAAGAAATGACAAGAAGACAGCACTGTGAGTGAGTGGAGGGGTTTAAATTCAGTATCAGAATGTATCGATTATTCAAGAGTATTGACACACATGCATTATAGTCAGGAAAATGTCCAATTCACGCCTTTTCACATATCATGTCAGTGCAGGAATGGATGAGGTAAGTCAGTCTACCTTCATAAAACTCAACAGAAGAAAATGAAGATGCAGCAAGGCCCAGATGTATGTGTACATGACGAAAAATTAGATTTTTTCTTAGGAATATGGAGCCGTTTGTCTGGTGCAAACGGTCTTATGATGCATTTAATATTTTACAAGATGGGAGTAATAAGTAATTGGATTCAAATACGTCAGTCTTGTGTCTTGTGATTGAGCATTTTGTGAGACAGAGGAAGCCCTTTACATGCTCTTCCCTGCAGTATTATCGCTGTCAGTCAGCCTTTTTTGGTATTTTTCCAAAAGGTGGAATGGAAGCAGGACAGATTTCCCTTATATTTATCCCTGCTCCCACTCTCACATTCAGAAAATGTTCATGGAAAGACAGCATGTGTCAAACAGGCTTAAGTCTTGTTTTGTTTTTTCTTCATGAAATGTGCTATTAAAATGTGATTCCAAATAAAGTCAAAATATTAATGTCATTTATCATAATGGTGATGACTGTTTTGTGATCCATATTTTCAGATTTGTATCTCGTTATAAACAGAAACGAACAGAACTTGGGGGTGTTTCCATCTACAGCAAGTAGTAGAACAGATTAAAAATAAAAAAGTTAAATATTAAACGAAAGAAGGGCGCTTTGAGGCGATGTACAAACTCCACTTCTCCCAGATTTCCTCAAATTTGGCTTTCTGAAGCCTCACAGAGAAAGTGATTCTTTCCATTACAAAAATGTCGTAGATGATGTCATACCAATCGTCTATCGATTCCTTGTTAAAGCTTTTTTTTAGCAGCTACACTCAGTATGCCAAAAAGGTGTTTTGTGTCTTTATTTGAGGATTTAGAGTGCAGAAGCCCAAAAAGAAATTCATCCCAATTAAACGCAATGCTTGTCCCAAATATTGTCACCAATTTTATGTAGATCTTACGCCAGAAAGCCTTTACATTTGGACAGGCTTTAGTCTTGTTTACTTACCGATTAATTAATGAATTAGATAATTTCTTATTTCCCAAAATAAGTTTATAAAATGAATACTGCATGCATTTAAGTGAGGCTCTTGTAATGCTGAGAACACCTGATGGATTTAAAACACATTTTTGCAAGTAGCCAGCAAAAATGTATCGTTTTGATTATCAGTATAAAACCCACAAGACTACTTAGTGGCACCAGGATTTCTAAAAAAAAAAAAACAATATCCAGGCCTGGATCAAAGCAGCAGTGATGGTAGTAAAGACAGCCATAAATGCTTGTTGGAGCTTTAACACAGCCTTCCTGTTGTCTGATCAGAACCAGATCTAATTTCCTCACAAAATATCCACTGCAGATGATTTACAGTTAGTAAGAGACGATGATAACAGCACGAGAGGAAGATGCTCAGCCACAACCGTAAGTCTGTCTCATGAGAATAACAGGCGAGCATTAAAGTTTATCAGCTTCTCTGGAAGCAGCCTCCTCCTCCCCCAGTTCCTGTTTCCAACCCTGCTGCTAACAGTTAGCTTTACAGCCACAAAACATCAGCTGCTGAGAGGAAATATACAGCAGAAGAAGCTTCAATTTGGATTAATCTTTAAAGCTTTAAAAAGAACCTGTTAAATCAATGATCTTACTCATTCAACTTCTTAACAAGTTTTAATTTAAGACATTGACAGACTACCCTTCATAAGAGTTAATAGTTAATATCATTAAGCACTGTTAAATCTAAACAGAGTACTTGAGGACGACTCTATAACATGTACGTGTTCCTCATAATCTGTTTGTAAATGTAATTATTTTAGCTTTTTTGTTTGTCTTTTGTTGTAATTAACTGTGTAATTTTGTAACTGTGTTTTCTTTTTGCTGCTACCTATCTTGGCCAGGTGTCCCTTGAAAAAGAGGTTCTTAATCTCAATGGGACTTTCCTTAAATAAAGGTTTGGTTATAATAATAATAATTTACATTTTTACAACTTTTACCTGCAGTTCAGTCCAAGTTTTACTTCCAGTAAAAAATCTTTGAATGATTTTACTGGTTTATTTGTTAGTTTTTCTTTTAAGATGAGTTTGTCAGGTTTTTTATTATGAAAATTGCTATTTATTTGTAAGAGTTCGGCTCAAACATGTCAATCTGCCATTGGGTTAAAAAAAAAAAAACCCACAAAATTAAAACACTTTATCACAGCCAGAAAGTGTAAAAAAAAGTGTTGTTGTTGTTGTTGTTGTTTCAGGAAACGCTTCAGGAAAAGTAACTGAATTACATATAAAATAGTTGAATCAGAACACAATAAATAAGAATCCAACGACCAATAACGCTGTCTGAAATAACACAGTTCCCTCTTAATTTGAATGAGGCCACGAGGACTCAGCACGGACACAAAAAAAGCTGAAACTGGCTCATGTTTGGTGACAACACAAGGTGACATTATCTGGGACAGCGCTGCAGTGGTTAAAAGCGTTTAGAGATAATGAACCAATTTATTTTGAAAAATGCTATATATTTGTAAGAGTTCTACTCAAACATGTCAACCTGCCACTGGGTTAAAACCCTTTATCAGAGCCATTATTGTCAGATTTTAACATCTCTGACAGTTCTTGAAAGAGTTGTGTGACGAAAGCTTCCTTCTGGAAAAGGAATTAAATTAAGCATTAAACAGTTAAATTACTATATATATATATATATATATATATATATATATATATATATATATATACACACATACATACATACATACATACATCTTTTGTGCCCATAACCGTTCCCAGTATCTGGTAAGAAATGCAGCCTTCACATGTTTTACATTTTGAAATATTTACGTTTTTACAACCTTTACCTGCAGTTGTGTGCAGAATGTATTAATTTATATTTTTTAAAGGATCTGGTTTGTGCAAATGGCTTTTTTTGTTTAAAAAAAGACATGTAGAATATAGTAATTGTATATATATATATATATACACACACACACACACACTATTTCATTCAGGTTTTTGTAAAATAAATTATCAAAGAAATTCAGTTACTGTTTTATTTTTTACAATTTATATAACAAATTTACAATTACCACTGTGTTATACTACACAAAATACTTTTTAAAGTTATTTGTACCTTTAGCAATGGTTGCACTATTTCTATAGAGCTGGAGGAATAATATACTGCAGTAAAAATTGAGGCTACACTGAGTAAGTGTGAGAAAAGCAAGAAAACCCACTGAAACTCCTTCAGGCTCAGACGGTTAAAAGAACCCACAAATTGTAATTCAAGATGTTTAAAGACTGTTTCTTGTAACATTAACGTTGATTTTCTACAGAAATAGATGCATTAACTAGCAGAGAGTGACTCTCCTGAGCTTGTGCTGATGTGCATTAAATTACAGTGTGAAAACGAACGGCAACAGACTTGATTGGTGAAGTCGAGCGGCAAAGGTTCGACTCGACAAGCTGCAACAAGCTCATCATCATTATTCATTAACAGACTGCGGAGAGCTTCTCCAATCACAGGAAAAGTGCCAATTTATGCCTTTTATGATCTTCACCCACTCAGACGGAGGTGAATTGAAAAACATTAAATATTGCACTAAGTGGGTGAGAGGACTAATTGTTTTACACCCACACACACACAATACTCTTTGACTAAATCGAAGGCGGCCAGGAAAGTTTAATACATTTCAAATATTACAGTTATAAACTGCTATTGCAAACCAAAAATCCTCTAAACAAACTGCAGCTCACAGCATCAACCCTGAAGATAGAGATGATTTGTTGCATTAGGGATAGATTTGAGCCTTTCTTAATGCAACTATACTGTAAAGTTAATCTGAAGTGAATATGAGACAGCAGTCGGAGTTCGCCAAATAAAGAGAGAATCTGAAGTTGCAGTCTTTTAGCATGTAATTCACACTATGTGAATCCCCAGGCGGCACTTCCACGGTGAGTCATGGAGGGAGATTCTTTCTGGTGATTGCATTTATGTTTGTTGCCAGAACACGAAAAAAAGAAGAAGATGCCCACTTCATTTGACTAAGTCAGGCTGCTGCGGCCTAATATAAGCACCAGAAAGCATCTTTTTAACTGAAGGATTGTGGATTTTATCCAACAACCAATAAAGCGTCTTAAGACATGTATTTAATAACGCAGTCCGCTCATTATTTTGACTGAGGCCATGAAGACACAGCAAGAACAATAATACACAGGTGACAAAAAAAAGCTGAAATTGTTTCAAGTTTCGCAACAACACAAGGTGACATTATTTTGAAAGGAGCTGCAGAGGTTCAAAAGTGGAAGCGTACAGAGCTGGTGAACTACATTAAGTGCATTTCCACAATAGTCGAATACCTAGATTGAGGCGGGTCTCCCTCGCCGAAACGCCCCTATTTTGAATGTGAGCTGTCCCTAGCGGCCGTTTGACTGGCCATTTTTTTGCCCTGCGAAAAACCCTGATTGCTGATTGGATAGAACGCTAAGTGGAATGTGACGTAGTACTCGATGCCACAACAACACGCGCCATTTTTAAAAGCAGCGAGTAGTCACAAAAATAATTGTATTATCAAGAAGAAGATGGAGCAGCAGAAGAAAACAATAACGGGCAGAGCAAACCTTATTGTTTACGTTTGGCGTGTCTCCCGTGTTAAATCCATCACGTATGTGATGTCGCGGTCACTAAGCGATTGCACGGCGATTGAAAACCAAACATCCCCTCCTGTGTTTCTACCGTTTGCTGTGTGAATGAAAGTTAAAACAATTGCTCCATGCCACCAGAGCGATAAGATCTGGTCTCAAAGTATCATCATCAAGTGATACGCAGTGTTTAAGTGTCTGATAAGCCTACAAACTTACTGATCTATGACTTAAACTGGAGTTACTGGATCACATTTCATCATTAATTTGATTGTTTCATTAGAACCAGAAGCTACAAACTCTCGTTCAGCAACACAGAAACACAAAGAGGTCAGCAAGAGGTCAGGTCAGAGAGAAGCAGCGTGGAAAACACTGCTGACTCAGCATATTTTCACATACAGGTGCATCTCAATACACTAGAATAAGATGGAAAAGTTCATTTCCAGTAGTTCAAGTCAAATAGCCCCAACCAAGTATTGAGTCATATAGATGGACATACTTTTCAGAGGACAACATTTCCACATTAAACATTTTTCAAATTGGTCTTTTTTAATATTCATTTTTTTTGAGACACTGAATTGTAGGTCTTCATTAAATGTAAGCCATAATCATAATTAGAAGAAATTAATTAAATTAAGACATGAAATGTTTCATTCTGTATGTAATGGATCTATATAATGTGTTATTTGTCAGTAATGTGAATTACTGACAAACTTTTCTATCATATGATAATTTGATGAGATTTGAGATTTTTGTCACAAGTGCCCGGTTGAATTATCAATCAATATCAATATATTTGTATATCATTATTATTTTATTTTGTATGTCAACTGATTTTACACAAAGTTGAACATTTTTCATTTCTCCGTGAGCAGGAAGAGAGACAATAGACACTCAGAGCCACGGCATACTGTTGGCATTTTTAACATAGTGTAAATACACCATGCTCCTATTGCAAATAAGAAATATATGCAGGCCTCAGGAAAAAAAACACTTTGTGTAGTAAACATTAAGGGCCTGTATCCACCAAACATGTAGAGCATAAATTCCAGAGCATGAGTTTCACTCTGAAAGTTGTAGGAGTGCACCTAGTTATTCGTTATCAGATTATTAAGACATAAAATGTTTCATTCTGTGTGTAATGGATCTATATAATGTGTTATTTCCACTTTTTTAATTGAAGTACTGACATAAATAAACTTTTCTATGATATTCTAATTTATTGAGATGCACCTGTACAACTCAGTGAATTCAGGTCTTTATTTTTTACTGAACCAGAGCTGATGATTGTCGAAACACTGCAGGAGTTTTATTTTGCTTCTGTCGAGTTTAAAGGACAAAAACTTGACTTAAGAAGCTTGTATCTTCCTGTGTGAGATAATTAAGTGTCTAGACTAAGAAAAGCTGTGGATACTGACCCAGTGTTGGGCTGCCAAGTCCTCCAAAGGCACCAGAACCAAGGGCTCCCAGTGGAGTAAAGGGTGGGGATCGACCATACGGATCTACAACACAACACAAACAAACATTAATGTCTCCTCAGGCTTTAAGCTGAGCAGCAACTTCTGTGGAAACTCCACTTAAGAGAGGTCAAGGTAAAATGTGGAGTGGGTGAATCAAAGCGACAGGCGGTGTTTGTGGCGTGCAAGTGGCATACAGATGTGCTTTTGAAGCTGCTCTTACCCAAGTGTGCAGTTGGTGCGAGGAAAGACGAGTGGGGCGTCGATGGAGAGATGAAAGGAGCGGAGGACGGATTGACTGCCCCTGAGGGAGAGAAGTAGTAGTTAAAAAAAAAAGAAAAGAAGAGAAGAAAGTGTCACGACTCATCAGATCAAGCGCACGGCGCTGCTCACACGACTCAACACACACACACAGAGTAACGCTGTCAAACTGCAGCGGTGTGAGGACAGAACGAATCAAAACCAAACGAGAGAAGTGAAGTGAGAGGAATGCAGATCTCCACCAGGTGTGTCTCACTCTCACATTTCCACAGAACAGTTGTATCTCACTTAACTGTCCCCGATGGCTCAGTGGTTTCAGAGGCGGAGCGTTTGCCTGCACAGTTCTCTGACTCAGTCATTTTTCTTTGGTATTTGTGCTCTACCACAGCTGAATAAGTAGGCTTTGTTTGTCTGTTTTAAGCCTACAGATAGAATGTTTAAAGTGCATTTTTTTGGCTGTGTTTTAGTAGTTAAAAGTACATTCATCCTCATAATTACTGAGTATCTATATTTCACATAGAGTGCTTGCAACGTGCCACAGCTGCATCAAAAATGAACAGTGCGGAGCAGTGAAAAGCAACAGGAAACGTGCAGTAAGGCGTGGCACTACTGCTCCAAAAGATGTGGATGTAGAAAACCAAAACATGATGAATATTTACCCTCTTGCATTTCTTTGTTTATTTAAAAGGTTTTTGGTAAAAAAGAAACAAGTGTTGAAGCTGAAAGAAGTATGCAATGCAGAATGACTCTGGGGGGGGGGGACTAAACGGGACGCTGGTATTGTCCTTTCTCAGAGAGATGTTCTGGTTAAACATACTTGCTCTTGATAAATATTGGTCAGATCTGTAAGATAAATGATGAATTGTGAATTCGTACATTTCTTTATGTTTGGTTTGCATTGGCCAGGCAATGGATGCCATTATTTTATGTTGTACCATCTGATATTTTGTGTTTAAGTCTTTTTTTGTTTGTTTCCTTTTTTCTCGTCAGTTCCTCTTTTCTTATTGGCTGACAGGAGCGCTGCCTTTAAGTTTGTTTAAGTTTGAGAATGCACAGTTTCTTCACTATATTGGTTGTCGAATCAGTAAATTTCTTCCCTCTAAAAATCAGCATCAGTCTTAAAAAGTCTAGTTCGGACATGTTGCTGTGCCCAGAGGTAGTCAAGATGGCAGCGATGGAAAAAAATGCAACAGGCTCGGTAAGGCTCGATTTTAGCCGAGCCGATTGCTAGAAATGCCTTTTACTATACGACTTGCAGGCTCTGACGGCTGGTTGAGAGGAGTGAGGAGTCCGCAGTCAATTATGATATAAAACAGCCAATAAAATAGGTTTGTGAATCACCACAATCAGGAGAGGTGCTTCAGCAAACAGTAATAAACAAGCAGAAAAAATATTAGGCTGCCGGGTCCTGTAGTATGAGAGATTAGTTGAGGACTAAGAGATACACACACACTATCCTTACACCTGGTGGAGATAACAGTGACAGGTGGTAAGAGAAGGATTGATTAGTTCTGAGTCAAAATCTTGCATGCAGATGTGACATACTAAAACACAGCACATCCCAGATGGCTTGAATACCATTTTTTTTTTTTAGATATGTAGCAAAATCAACAATAAATTCACACTGTGTCAGCTGTTCTTGTGTGACAAAAATATTTCGGCATGCACCTGCAGCTGAGAACAGAGTGGGAGGTCTGGTCAGATCGTGAGTGGGAGGCATGGCGCCTCCCATGGGCCCCAGAGGGCCCATTCCCCCAGCTCCAGGAAGACGAGCCAGCAGGTCACTACGGAAGTCCAACTTGTGAGGATCGGCCTGCATCAGCTGGAAGAGAGCAGTTCAATGTGGTCAGGACACCTGCAGATACTTTATTCAAGTGAATTTAATTCACAATCTGGGGAAATTACACCACGATGAGCACGTACCTTCACTTTTTTCTGATGGCTTAGAATCATCCAGGCCACATATACATGCATAGCACACCACTTCCCTGGTTTCTGCATTAAAATCACAAGGTTTACTTTGTTATTGCATGAATCTCACATGTGCACCTTTAAAGCCTTTGCACACAGAGTCAGATGTTCCTCCTGTTGTTCGCAAATATCTTGGCTTTTTCCAGCTGGAGAGCTCGGTACTGGGGCTGGGCGATATATGGATATAAAAAAAGTATCTATATATAGTTTTTTTCTTTGTTTATATATGAATGCTGCCCTTACTACGGTTTGTCATATTTAGTTATTTTGTTATGGCCGTTATTCTTTTCTCATGTGAACATTTTTATCTATCTAATTTATATTCATACTTGTTTTTAATTTAACTTGTGAATTTTAATATAGGTAGAGGCTCTTTATAAAATCCTTTTGGGTTTCTTGACGCTACCTTGCACCTTCCTTTTGTTGTTATTTCTTTATATTTTTCTTTTTGTCTTATTATTGTGCTAAATAAAAAAACGGTTTCAGAAAAAGATTGTGCCATTTTATTTCATAGGCTATTTTTATTTAAGATATTTTTTTTAATTAAATGTGCACTTTATGGAGCTTTGATTTAAAAAAAAACTGTTATACAGTATTTTTGTTCACTTGTGATATGTCATATTTGGCTTTGAAAAATATTGGGATATATATCGTATATCGATATTCAGCCTAAATATAATCGGGATATGACTTTTGGTCCATATCGCCCAGCCCTACCCAGTACATACATTAAGTTTGGGAATATAAAAGTGAAAAATGCATAAAGGAAGGATACAAGAAAATCATGGGGGAAAGAAAAACCACAATCATTACACACGGGGTAATTTCTGGCTTCTGAAATATCTAACTGGGTGTGCAAGGGCAGAGAGTAGACCAGTAGCAGTCGAGATTACAAGTGAGATTAGTGCAGAGAGTGAGTGAAGCAGTGAGAGAGTAAAAACAGGCTGAAGGTTTTAAGGAGCCAAGGGATTCAAAAGCATCTGTTTTTGCTTACATTACTGTTTTTCAACGATGTCCCAAATGGATCAGTTAGCTACAAGAAAACACAAGTGTGAAACCACTTTTAATGCACATTTCTCTTTCACTCCTTTATCAGGAATAGATTTGCACTCTTTGCTGCACTGACTCGGCCCGTGTTGCTGCACATCCTAGCCTAAACTGCTCGTCCACATCTATACAGCGCTATGCAAACAGAAGGAGGACATCTCTAGGGTGATGATGCAAACTTCTTAGTTCAACGTAAGCATGTTGTCCTTACCCTGGGGTCTTTGGGCTGCAGGTGGTGAGGCACAACCCCGAGTCGTGCGGATATATCAGGACCCGCTCCCTGAGGGACAAGAGGCTGTCACACACACAGCAAAGTACAACACATGAACACACTGTCTACAGGTCCCAGCCTGATCAACACCTGAGCTGATTCTTTGATCTGTCAGTGACATTTTTCATCACCCGTCACGCTCACTGAAACTGAGGCCATAACAGAGTCTGAAATTACTTTTTTTTGATAAAGAGGTAAGAGTCTACAAAGGTAGAGTTATTATGGAAAACAGGTGTAACGGTACAAGGATTCCTCTCCAGCTCTTTGCTGCAGGATTCAGTATACAGCTTCTGTTCAATATGCCCTTTAAAATAAACTATAAGGGTGTGTGTCCACCTAAGCTTTTGTTATTGAGCTGATAACGGCAAATTAGGGATCAGGAGGAATTTTTAATCGATCTGTGTATTTTTTTAAATTTTTATCTCTGACTGCGTATCAGTAACACTGAACTGAAACACGCCGAGCATTTTTAGCATGGAATACTGAGTTTAATTTGATCCAGAACTTATTTTAACACAAAACACATTTAAATATGAAGATTACTGTTAAAATCATGTCTCATGTCTCTTCGGGGGCTTAAACATAAAACACTGAACTCTTTGACGTTACCTTTAGAGTTTAATCTCACCGAGTTAGTCTATGATCGACAGGAAGTCTATTTTCATCCTTTCAAAATAAAAGCCTCCGTTATCAAAACAGGCTTTTGCATAGTACTGTGTATATATATATTTTATTTTGACCATGTATGCATGCAGCGATTAATTGATCGTAAACGTTATAGATAATCAAGTTGGCAGGTTTCTTCCAAACGCCCATCCCTACAGCAAATGCTCTTGCATCTGTTTGCTATGACATGGAACATCCACAGAAGTAAAAATGTCAGCACTCTGCCCTGGATAAAGGGAAGACTGAAGAATATAAGACGTAGGACAGACGGTGTGATCATGGGATTTTGTGGACGCTCTTTATATTTTTTTCTGTTTTTCACTTTTACCCCGTTTTCAGCGGATGTTCCATCTCTCTATTAAACACTTAAATGAGAGTGTTGTCATATAAATTAGTGCAGGGACACTGTTGGTTTAGTGTGTGTCACAAGTGTCTGATTGATTGCTTTGTGTTATTTGTCAACTGGTTTTACAAAGTTGAACATTTTTCAATTCTCTGTGAGCACAAAGAGAGACACAATTGACACTCGGCACACTGCTGGCATTTTTAACATAGTGTAAATACACCATGCTCCCATTGCAAATAACAAGAAAAATATGCTGGCCTCAGGAAAAAACACACTTTGGTGGACACAGGCCCTTAATGTTTACTACCCAAACATGTAGAGCATAAATTCCAGAGCGCAATTTTGGGAGTGCACCTAGTTGTTCTTTATCAGCTGCAACATGCCGAGTTAGCCTGTTGAAGTAAGAGTAAAGCTCAATGATCAATGATTTGTGTCAAACTATATCGTATATCTGTGGATGCACTTCAAACAATTGATTTCTGAAAGTTTCTATTAGCTCAAAGAGACAAAAACAAACTCTGGGCTTAAATCAGGAAATCATTTAGAGGCCTGAAAAATCATCCAGGAGTTTATGCATTTCATTTATTGAATTAAGCATTATATGAATTAAAAACTTGAACTGGAAGGAGATGCTGCAGCTGTGGATATAATGCAACTTGATCACAGAGAAAATCAAATTAAAACATATGATCAAAGCTTTTGAGCCACCTTACAATATGCCTTAACTGTCAGCCATCAAGACCTTAAATGTGCAAATGTAGTTTGACATGTTCTTTTCTTTGTTAATGTTTGTTGGTTGTTGTTAAAAAAGTTTCTCCTGTTTTTTATATTCCTACTATTTATACATTTTCGCTTTTATTCATTTATTTTAAATCTAGCACTGACAAGGAATGCACTTCATTCTGTTGTACATGTGACAATGATAAATATATTCTATTCTCTTCTTCATTTCTTCTGCATTTTTTTCCATCACTTGTTGCACAAAAAAACCTACCGAGCCATGACCGAAAACCAAATTACATAACTGAGTTTTTTGTACCGTTACACCTCTATTCCAAAGCCTCTGCACTGCGAGAGTCTAAGCTTAATTACCCTCCGCTGCTGGCAACACTGTCGGCTTAACTGTCACCAAACAAGCTTCATATTTTCCTGACAGTTCTTCCCGTGAGGCTGATCAAATGAACAGTCACTGTGATAATAATTACTCCAGGTAATGTGAGATTTCCCCTGACGACATGATGTCAGCTGCCTACTCAGGAAGAAGTATTACAAAGATGATGTGGGGAGTTTTTTTCTCACCTTTGGCTGAAATGCTCCTTGCAAGGAGCTGAAAGGCCCAGTGGGAGGAATCACAGGCTGGATACTCGGCACTGAGGGCGGCGGGTACGGTGGGAAGAACTACGGGAACACACAGACACACACAGCTCAGTGACCACTGAACAAGCTTATTAAATCAATGATTTGCACACCTTTAATCTAGTGTTCTCAGCCTTGTTTTTATACATAACCTGTAGATTAAAGATTATACAAAGTACTCACAGGGTGTCGGTACAGTCCGTCCATTTTGCCTGGAAACTTATCGAACTAAGAGACAAAAACATTGCACGGGTTAACAGACATCTCAAAAACTGATCCACATTCCAGCCACACTGGAATTTCAAGTACGACACAGATGTTCAGCAGGACGAGAGAGAGAGAGAGAGAGAGAGAGAGAGAGAGAGCGTCTCACCAGAGGCGGCGCGGTGGCTGTTGGGTGCAGGAAGGGCGTGAAGTGTTGGTGCGTGTGCGTGTGTTGGTGCTGGTGGTTGTGCTGATGGAACTGGAAGGCCAGAGGCTGGATGCTCGGCTGGTTCTGAGACGTGCGGCCCGATGAGCCCGGCCCGGAGTTCGATGCTGATGGACCACCGGGAGTGGAGCGGCCCGCAGCTGCTGCGTTGTTCTCAGCCCCCGGGACGCTGCGCCGGCCCTCACGCTCTTGTGAGTTCAAGAAGTGGGAGTTTAAGTTCTGACGCAGTAATTCTTGGTCTACAGAGGAGAAGGGGGGAAAAAAGGGAGAGAATTATTAGAAAACAAACGTTTACAAGAAAGGTTTCAATGTATATGAGGCCCGTTTAGAAAGGATCACAGGGACAGGTTAGGACACTGTTTATTACAGGTGCATCTCAATACGTTAGAATATGATGGAAAAGTCCATTTCCAATAGTTCAAGTCAGATAGCCCCAACCAAGTATTGAGTCATATAGATGGACATACTTTTCAGAGGCCAACATTTCCATATTAAACACTTTTTAAAATTGGTCTTTAGTAATATTCAAATTTTTTGAGACACTGAATTTTAGGTCTGCATCAAATGTAAGCCTTAAGAAATTAAAGGAATTAAGACATTAAATGTTTCAGCCTGTGTGTAGTGGATCTATATAATGTGTCATTTCCACTTTTTGAATTGAACGGACATAAATAAACTTTTCTATGATATTCTAATTTATTGAGATGCACCTATAGATATCTTGTCTTTGTACTGTATTCGACTGAATATAGGTTGGAAAGAATTCATAAATTAATTCTGTTTTTATATACGTATTCACATGCACACCAACATTTTTAGAATCAGGGTTGTTGCATCTGTAATAACAGTTTATTTAAATAATGTTTGTAGATTAATATAATGCAACATAGGTGTTGAATATTTACGTATTTAGGTACTTTTTTGATTTGATTTGTTTTCATTATTTCACCATTTATCTAATGAAGTAAAATGTATTTATTTTTAATAATTTACATGTAAATAACATAATACTGAATTTTTTCTTTAAATAAAATGTTGAAAATCCGATAAACATACGGTTGGAAAAAAGCTGACAGTAATGGCCCCCTGTGTGTTTGTAGGTTATAAAATATATGTGCAATTGTAAATATTTATATTTGAAACATTTGTGAAAATTACAATCCCACTATAAAAAGTAAGGACACTGACATAAATATATATATATATATATATATATATATATATATATATATATTTAATTTATTTATTATTATTATTATTATTTTTTTTTTTTACCTGAATTTGATGCCTTCTGTTGTTATTTACAATTTCACATTTCAACCACAGATTAAACACCACTCTGACAAAGCTTATAAATTATCATTTTGAAACAAATAAACACATTAAAAACATACTGTGACTGGCTCTTTAATGTAACCATAAAAAACGTATAGAAAATGCCAACTACTGCGACATTATAAGGACGTTTGAAATAGTTAATTTGACAGAAAAAACAACATATTTGTGATTTTTAAAAAAGGTGCTTCATATTAAACCACCAAATATAAAAACAGAACAACATGTGGCCTCGGCCTTTTAAGGAAATTTATACTCGCAGTTGTGACGAGATCACATCTCAGTACATCAGTATGTAACTTCCTCAACACCTCAGACAAACCGAGAAACCACCAGAGGAAGTCTGGGTTTGGTTTATTTCAGTCACATATTAGTCATAGTGTTCCCATGAACAGCTGAAGCAGACTGTAACAGCAGTTAGAAAAAAAAAACAGCCTTACCTGCTGCTGTTGAGTGTCCAGGACCTTGTAGGAGAGGTGGAGGAGGAGGAAGGCCAGGCGAGGACGTGAACAAGGCCCCGGTGCTGGCTCGAGACGGGGGTCGGAGGGGCCCTGAGGATCCTGAGCCCCGGCTGTAGGGCAGCGACACGCTGGCGGAGGGAGTCGGGGGACGCATGGAGGACGAGGAAGACGCAACAGATGAAGCAGATGAGGGAGGTTTGACCGGGGTGTTGCTCCTGTGGAGAAGGAAAGATTCATTATTTATTATCACACAATGAACCACAGGTGGAAGAAGTATTCAGAGCCCTCACTTCAGGAAAAGTACTAATACCACACTGAGATAACTCCACTACAAGTAAAAGTCCTGCATACAAAATTACAAAAGTATCAACATCGAAACATGCGATACAAGTATTAAAAGTACTTATTAAGCAGAATGGCTCCACTCAGATTGGATTATATATTCCCAAATATTCTAGGACTATTATTACTGATGCATTTATGTAAACATTGTTTCAATTTTCTCAAGGTAGGGCTCATTTTAACTACTTAATATACTGTTATGGAGGTTTAACTTAAACAAAAAAATGTTTAACCGCTTTAAATGTATCATATTTTTTATGTTAAATCCTGAAAGGTAACTAAAGCTGCCAGCTATATTGTTATATCTATATTCATATTTATATTCCATATTGTTACTTATTTTGTTAATCGTTTTTCTTATATTATCCCTTATTGTGGTTGTTTTTGTAACTTGGAGCAATCTGGAAGCAGAATTTCCTTCGGGATTAATAAAGTTCTTATCTTATCTAAAGATCTTATTTTACAATGTTAGCCTCAAAATGTAGTGAAATAGAAGTAGAAAGTTACATAAAATTAAGTAAATTACAAGTACCTCAAGACTGTACTTGAGGAAATTAACTGGCAGGGATTCATAGGAAAAAGGATTCCTGTAATAAAAGTTGTATTAACATACCTGTTGAAGTTGTATATGGAGTGGGATCGTCCGGGCAGAACGAAGGGTTTGGGTTTGGAGAGCGGCGGGCTGCCGTTGTGGCGGCTGCCGTTGCCGTTGAACGGGCTGGACCGGGGCACCGTGCCTGAGGCGGGGACCGGGGAAGGCAGGCAGGAGAAGGGGGCAGAGGTAGAAGAAGAGACAGGCTCCGGGAAATGTTGCTCCAGGTTTTTCTCCTGACTTCGCTCCAGTCCGGAGACTCTCGGGGTCACCATCAACCGCGAGGCCCCGCCGCAGCGAACCGGGAGGGGCGGGCAGATTTTGCTCATGGTTGTGCCCATGTTTGAGGGGGAGGGCTCCACAACTACAGAGGAGAACATTAGTTAGTTTTCTGCCTTCCCTATACATAACAGTATGGAGTGACACAATTAAATCATTTCTCGTACCTTTCCTCGTGCTGACTGTGAAGACCGGGTCCATGTCGTTGTCGGAGGCCTGGAAAAGGACACAAAATAAAAGTTTTTATCTCAATTATACTCAAAATTAAACATATACAGTCATGGGAAAAAAAAGTATTAGACCACCCTTTATCTTCAGTTTCTTGGTCATTTTAATGCCTGGTACAACCAAAGGTACATTTGTTTGAACAAATATAATTATAACAACAAAAATATCTCATAAGAGTTTAATTCAAGAGCTGATATCTAGACATTTTCCATGGTTTTCATGATAATAACCAAAATCATAATCAAGAAAACCATGGAAAATGTCTAGATATCAGCTCTTGAATTAAACTCTTATGAGCTATTTTTGTTGTTATCATTATAATTGTCCAAATAAATGTACCTTTAGTTGTACCAGCCATTAAAATGAACAAGAAATTAAAGAAAACAATGGTGGTCTAATAATGTTTCCCACGACTGTATATCCAATATTTCTTATCAGAGTTGCAAAAATGGGTGTCAGTCTTTAACAGAATCTAATAAATAAATATAATATCTTATTAAATGTCACAGGAAATTTAGTTTATCTTGGTTTTTTCTCATTCAAAAATACTGTGATAGTTATTAAGTTGTTGCAACATGCATTTCAAACTGTGGTAGGAGTCACATACCAATTACCTAATAAGAAAAACATGCAATTAATATCTAAACGGTCACATGTAAGCAGTACACACCTTGTCTCCTGTATCACTCTCAGTGTCACACTGAAAAAAGACAGAAAAAAAACACTCAGAATCGCATTGTTTAGAATATCTCAGGCAAGTTTTGGATCAGTTTGCAGAAATGCTAAGAAATTAGAAAAGAAACTTACAATGTAGCCAGTCTCCAAAGGGTGTCCCTAGAAAAACAACAATATATAGTATTTAAAATATGTTTTAAGTAAGGCGTGATGTGGGAAAAACTTCATATTAATTACAGCGATTAAACTTCACAATAGTAAAATATGTGTACAGTGTGTAAGGATTGTAAGGAATCTTTCCTGCATTGCCTCATTAACAGAAACACCCTTGAATGAAAGGTGTTGTGAACCAGTTTAACCGTCTCAGCGTCAGTTACAGGATATGCAGGTCGTGGCATAAAATTATCTCAAAATTATAATAATATTGTTTATCACACTAGTTTCTGGGAGAATATATCATCCAACTAAAGTAGTTGTTGTGTGAGGCCGAGGAATAAAGAGTAAATAAAAGTAAAGTGCAAGTAACTCAACATTAATGAATAACTGTGGGCACTTTTAATTACAGCGATTAAACTTCACAACAGTAAAATATGTTCACAGTGTGTAAGGATTGTAAGGAATCTTCCTGCATCGCCTCATTAACAGAAACACCCTTGAATGAAAGGTGTTGTGAGCCAGTTTAACCGGCTCAGTGTCAGTGACAGGATATGCAGGTCGGTCGCATGACAGAAATGTAAACATTGCTATTTAATTAAGAATTAGCTCAACATTCAACTTGACAAGGTGACGATGGATCCAACCACAATCCGGTAGAGGTATAAGTCATGTGTTCACCTCTATCTTTCTCCTCTTGTTTCTACTCTTCCAACAGCTGCTGGAGTAGCTGTGCGGGGCTCCTTCCTCCGGCTCCGACAGCGGCCCTCCACCGTTCTCCTCCGGTCCTCTCTTCCCCTTCCTCCTGCTCAGCATATCAGTGCGCTGACTGGGCTTCAGAGAGCAGTCCATCTGATAAGGAGAGGAAAATAATCAGTGTTTACATGTCTAGCAAAATGCATGAATCTGTAGGCCTGAGGGCAAAGACCACAGGCTAGTTACACGCCGATTAATGTCCTGACAGAGCTAATTTCTGCTTGGTTTCTACTCTGGCAAAAATAGAAACAGGAGAATGATGTAATGCCAACAACAGCCTGCATAAGACTTCAGCTGTTTGTGTGTCGACCCAGTCATACGTGTGTTTTGAAACTGGATTTTGTGGTTGACTTGTTAAAATCCAGCTGCAACTCACAGTCTAAAAAAACAACAACTGTAGGGTTAAATCAATACCTCTCTGACAAATAAAAAAAACACAAATGGACGGTGGTATTAGAGTACAGTGGAGTGTATTGAGACTCAAATCTTTGTGATCACTTATCATCTCCACTTATCTACCTCAGGCGCTCAGAGGAGAAAACTGAGGAGTTGTGAGATGATACACAAGTTAGGAAAGAGAAAGAAAAAGCATAAACTAAATATATTTGGTTGACTTTTTTGCAAAATGAAAGTATCATCTCTTCAGGCCCCCAAAAGTATTATTATTTTATTTCTTTTAAAGGGGGAAGAAACAGTCTGTGATGAGAGGTTGCAAAGTTAAAAGCTGTAAAGGTTAGGAACTACTAATATATATACAGTAATGGGAAAAAATATATATTAGACCACCTTGTTTTCTCTAATTTCTTGTTAATATTAATGTCTGGTGCAACAAAGGGTACATGTGTTTAGACAAATATAATGATAAACAAAAATAGCTGATGAGACTTTAATTTAAGAGCTGATATCTAGACATTTTCCATTGTTTTCTCGATAATGATTGATGAAATTGCTGCATATGTTTCAAAAAATCCAATTGGTAGGTGGATGCTTTAAACAATGATTATGAAGGTTTAGAACTGCCACAAATTGGGAGAAATGGAAATTATTTACGACCCGAAACAGCAACAAAGACTGTGACAGGACAACTAATTTAGTTACTGGAACAGAAAATGGACAGACAACTAAAAATGTAACTCCCTTCCACTTCTGTTGAAACTACCAATAAAAATTAAGTGGAGAACTTCATGTTTTTCATTATACAAAAACAAAGTACCTAAAATAGATATCTGCATTTGGAATAAATAGGCCTGTCATGATAACTACTTTATCGACTTATTGAGGTCAACAACAATGATAGACGTCATATACATATCCTGCAATGTTTTGTCTGTTTTGTTTACATGTCTTTGTTTACATAAGAACGTCACAAACATTGTAGGGTTTGATAAGGAATGAATGACTCTCTTTACCCCTGTGCTACATGTTTAATATTCAATTAAAAGCAATTTTTGTTGACATTGTATTCATAGTTATGTTTATTTTAATTATGTTGTAATTGTTGATGATATTCTTAAGAACTCAAAGTTTATAGCTCTTTAAATAGGAGTGTACTTGAGTTTTAAGGCCATTTCATTATTGTTATATTTGTGGCATAAAATTATCTCAAAATTATAATAATATTGTTTATCACACTAGTTTCTGGGAGAATATATCATCCAACTAAAGTAGTTGTTGTGTGAGGCCGAGGAATAAAGAGTAAATAAAAGTGAAGTGCAAGTAACTCAACATTAATGAATAACTGTGGGCACTTACTGCTAATAATTTCAAGCAGGAAGTTAGAAATGCAGTAAAGGAAATTGCCACATTCCACCAGTTAACACTGTATTTTATGCTATTGTGTTTACTTATTTCCTACTAGCAGTTCCAGATAGTAACCAACCATCAATGACAATGTCAATGACAGCATTCACTGGTTGATTTGACTGTAAAATCTGGTTACCCTGGAGAATACTGGAGCTAGATATGCATGTAAATATGCAGCTTTAAAACATACCAACTGGCAAATAATTTGGTTTCCAGCCTGATGCTACAAATGCCATCAGACCCACCCTGGAGGCAGATTAACTAATATTATAGAGATTACTTTCTCTTCATCTGTTTGCCAATTGTGCTACATGCATAAATATTTATGATGTGTTAAATGCACGGTGGAAACTCGCCAAATACTGATTCTAGAATATACCACTTTCTGTTTTGTCTCGATAGTTCGACAACTGACCTGAAGCTAGGAATGAAAAGAATGAGGTGATGAGTCCTGCTCCAAGTACTTAAACAACAAGAATCTGCTGTTTTACATTAATTTAAATCATTTCTTGCGGATTAGTTTTTGCTTTCTTAGCCTGAAAAGCCATTTGGCAGCTCATCAACACCTCACTGAATTAGGACATGAATAATTGAGGCCTCTCCAGAACCCATCAGAGGGATGCCTTGGGGTTTGGGTTGGCCTGAGTGGATTGCTTTCTCCAAGAGGAATAGTGTCAAGAGTTGAGGAGTTCAATCTGAAGCCCTTTTTTCACACTTTTAGCTGGAGGGAAGAAGGCATGATTTGTGATGGACGTGATGGAGGAGAACAGAGGAAGACTAAAAGTAGCCAATCGTACACGCCAATCAATTATATAAATTAAAAGTAAGGGTGGTGCCAACTGCCTGTTGGGCTTCATTAAAGTGTGATTTATCAATTTGTTCCCACTACTGAGTTAAATAGATGCTGTTTGTTGAATGACAGCTGGGTGTAGAAAGCCAGATATTTACCTCCAGTGCCTCCAAGCTGACAAAGCTCGCAATAGCGAAGCCATCAATGATGTCTTCCTCGCAGGACACGGACTCCCTCTTCCTCCGGCGTGGAGGCCTGTGTCTCCCAAAGCCGGGCCGGCATTCTCTCCCACCGGGACCCAGCACACTGTTCGTCCCACAAGCCTCCCGATCGGAGCCCGAGGACAGGGATGTGGCCCGCTCCTCGGCCAGGTCCACTCTCCTCCTCCGCCGCCGCTCCCTGTCGCGCTGTGAACGGGACCGTCGGCTCTGCCTGAATCCAGTGCTTCGGCTCGGGCCCTCCATCTTCAAACCTCCCTTTGTAACTCCAGTGAGACCAAAGGCACTTTTACTCGAGTCCCGGTCCGGTGGAAAGGCACCGAACCGCAGATAAAACCCCACCACACAGGCCCCTTAGCAGGAGAGCCCCTGTTAAAATGGCGTTAATGGAACCAGTGGCTATTATTTACCGTCCTTTGACAACAGTCTATCGGCATCAGTGCCTTTCTTTCGGCGAAATTTTAGTGTCATTTCAGTAAATCTGAACGCAAACTTAGCTCCACATGGGGATTTAAACAATCCACGACACACACAGACGTCAGGACACAGCTGATTGTGTCTGGTGGAGGGTTAGGGTGAGCTGGCTGCCGACAAATTCACAAGTTATACGCATGTAAACAAAAAAAGACAGCCGTGTTGCGGACAAAGCAGGCCGAGTCAGATCTGGGTAGATTCCTAAATGAAAATCACGCCACCGTTGGCATTGCTCAATACAACTCTTGCGTGTTAGGATTTCCCAAATTTCTGCACACGCTGACAAATTTATTAGCAAAACGACACGGTTAGCTTGTTTGTTAGCAAGGCCAAATAACCCACATATCCCTTTGACATTAACTCAGCGGTTGCCAGGACATGATTCACGTTAAATATGATGAGCTATTGTTGACAGCTGCTGTTGTGAATTACTCCAAATATAAAGGAGTAAAATGTCTGGTTGAGTTACGTTAGGTCAGTGTTGACTCCAGCCAATTAGCTCATTTGGATAGCATGTACACGGCTAACTCAATACATTACAATATATTCAGCCAGCGAGCTAAGAATAAAACTATATTCTTATTTAAAACGTGTCTGGAAAGACTGACAAGTGTCCCAGTTTGCTGTGAGGCGAGCTAATGTCCCGCAGCCCGGAGAACAAGCGTTTCTCCTGCCGAGATGGCCGATAGTAGCACATCAAAAGAAAGACGTAACGTTAGCACAGAAGCTAGTTAGCACAGAAGCTAGTTAGCACAGAGGCTAGTTAGCCGATCCAGCTGTTAGCCACCACCAAGATCCCTTTTCATTGTTTTTTCTAAAGGAATAAGGAAGAATATGTTATTCTAGCAACCAATCGACCATTAAATAACAATATCTCGACTCTTCTTTCGTTCCACCTCCATCATAAAGAAAAAAAAATCAAGGCCCACATATGAAAGCCTCGGTGTGGATTTCCATAAGCGAGGGTGTCGGTGGCGCCCCCGCCGGGCCGGGCAGCTCCTTCATGCAGCTCCGCTCCGCTCCGCTCCGCTCTGTGTAATCCAATGTTTAGGATTATAGTTGCACCTCTCGCCGACGTTTCCGGTTAAAAGATTTCTTATTCTCGCTGAATCCAGAGTGCAAATACATACGAGGAGAAGGAGATCGGCTCCTCTGCTGCTGCCCCTTCACAAGTTTCCACTGAATTGGAAATTTATGGTGAAAATGAGGGAGACACAACCCTTGTGAGCCGTGCAGCGCATTGTGTGAGCCTCTCTTCTTCCTCAGCCAGCACACGGGCCGGCAGGGCGCTCTGCTGGGGCATACTGCCGCCGTGTGGTGGACACACACTGGGCTTATTATTCTAACAAAGTCTCTCAGGTTGTTGCTTTATTATCGTCACACTGCTAAAATAATCGCCTAAGTCATTTTTTGTCAAAATTGGGTTGTTTTTTTTGCCTGAATCGTCTCCTCATGACGCTGGCCACCTATGGTAAAATCACCTACATCCTCAGTTGATCAGATCATGTGATTTTACCCCTTTAAGATCATCACTTCTTTGACAATTTGCCACATTCATAGGCATCAGATAAGAACCCAGCAAAGAAGAGCTAGAGGGAGATTGTTTAGTTATCAGTTTAGTTTATCAGTGTTTTATTGTTGACACTAATATTGGTAACACTTTATTTTGAAGGTTTCTACATCAGAGTGATATGAGCGTGTCATAAACATGACATGGGATGTGTCATGAACATTAATGACACTTTGAAGTAACATTAATGCTCATGATACTTGTCATGTCATGTTTCTGACAGGCTTGTGTGACTCTTATGTAGACACCTTCAAAATAAAGTGTTACCATATCTTGCTTAAGTCACAAAGGCATGTTCAAAAAAATAGCCTAAGTCATTTATTTCTCTTAAGATACATAATTTACACACAATGTTATTTCTATGCCAAAAGCCATCCTTTGTTACATCCTTTTTGAGTGAAATGATCAATAAATGTCATATGTCACATTTTTATTGAAGTTTTTTGTGTTTCCCGCAAAACTTGAAGAAATGAGTTAGGCGATTATTTTAACAGGGTGACGTTATAGCTTATAATTCAATAATAATAATATATATGACATAAGAGGATTAAAGGATCGACAAGTAGAGTGAAAGATTTTTTGAAAATGGATCCCTGGTGTAGGCCTATGTATGTTTGTTTTTTATTTATTAATTTATAAGATTAAAACCAGACCACACAAACCAGACATTGAAAATCACTGCACTATAAACACTCAGGTTACCTTTTTTTTTTAATTTAATTTAATTTAATTTAATTTGCAATATTCTCTGCCCAATGGTCCGTATCCAACTGCTGACCCTGTCTACATTGTATATAATAAATTTATTTTATTTTTGTTAAATTGTCTTTTTATATTTCCACTTGTTTAAATTGTAAAGTTTATATTTTTTTTAGTTATTTTACTTGTTTATTTGTAAATACCTTTCTCATATTTCTAGTTTATGCTGCAGTTTACTATTTATTATTTTGCTATCCACTTTGCTGCTGTAATTTCCCCAATCATAATCTTAACTTTTATTTGTATCTATGTCTATGTGTGTATATAGTATTTATTTTCTTTCCCTTCTGTTATTTAAAACCAAAAAGAGGCTTGTTGTATATGAACAATGTGTGCGAATGTCTGTGTAATTTCTGACTGCCAGTAACATATTTAATTATATTCTCTAGCCTCCCCTTTTCAATTTAGTTAATTCTTTTTTATTAGTATTAAGATTATATATTCCTTTATTAGTCCCACAACAGGTACATTTCCCGTGTTACAGCATCAACAATAGAAAACATAACATAACAGCCTTAGAAATCAAACACCATACTATCCTCAGTTTCCTCAGTAGTAACCTGGCAGCAGTGTAGAGATACAAGGCAGAAACAAATAGTAAACATGACAAATATGTCAATGTGAGCAAATATTATTTTATTAAAAAATATGATTTCCCACTGAGTAGACCTCCTTTATTTCACTGCACTTTAATGTAGGGGAAATTTGTTTATTTAGAAAAAAAACAAGCATTCAGTAGACAGAGCCAGAGATATGACATAAATAATATTTCAAGCGATAAACAGAGCAGCATTTTAAAGGATGAGCCTGGTGAATCATTTTCATTCCAGTGAGAAGCCCAAATGTCTTGTCTAATAATAATTCCAGTTGGTCACAAATACATAATTTAATTTTGGAAAAATACTCAGTAATTTCAGACAACAGATGGCCATTTTGTTTTTTTTAAATCTTTTATTACAAAACAGACAAAAATGGTGCATTAGACTTTTTCCAGCAGCGGATTAATCCGCTCTGGTGAGAATTTGTGGCAGCAGGATGGTTTATTTTGGGATTGAGTCAAAATTATTGATGTGATTTTAGTAGTTTATGGACAACAATGGAGCTCTGTGGCACAGAGGAAGAAATTATAACACACGATAATTATTAGGTGAAACATTCAATGTTGGAATTTGTCGAGGGAGGAAAGATATAGAACATCATCGTCCTTATCCTTTAAAGCCTCGACATTTCTGGGGATCGTCCAAAACTGAAGTCATCTTGTGAAGAGATTCATATAGAAATATGACCCATTTTCAACATTGATTTATAACAAGATCCAGTTTTTATATCATAGAAGCAACAGAAATATTTTTTTGGCTTACTTGCAAAAAAACTGGCTGAAACTAGGCCTGTCATGATAATTACAATCTGGATTTATCGTCTAATATGTGGACGTGAGCAGGATAATTGTGTCTGACCTCGATATCTCCCATTGTTTGTTTACTTAAAAATGTCACCACTTTATTCAACATGATGTTTGACAAACAGAAGGTTTTACCTACTAATATAAAACCTGGTGCAGCATCTAAGCCCAATGAACAGAAATAAAATAAATATTTCTGCTCTGCTTGTTTTAATTATTCAGGAGATTTTAATATTATTTTCACATTCATGTGTGAATATTTTTAAGAATGAAAAGCTCATTGCTCTTTAAAGGTTTTATTTGTATTACAAGCTTATTATATCATCATATCAATTGCAAGAATTGGTCTTAAAATTACAATAATATTGTTTATTGTAGCACCTTCTGGGACAATATACATCTTACAGAAATAAAGTCATGGAAAAAATTATTAGACCACTTTTTTTTCTTCAATTTCTTGTTCAAATATAATGACAACAACAAAAATAGCTGATAAGAGTTTAATTTAAGAGCAAATTTTCCATGGTTTTCCTGATAATGAGTTTGGTTATGATCAAGAAAACCACGAAAAATGGCAAGATATCAGCTCTTAAATTAAACTCTTATCAGCTATTTTTGTTGTTATCATTATATTTGTCCCAACAAATGTACCTTTAGTTGTACCAGGCATTAAAATGAACAAAAAATTGAAGAAAAAACGTGGTCTAATAATTTTTTCCATGACTTTAGTCAGTTATCCTGACTCAAATTAACTCATAACACTGATTTATCAACCAGCTCTAAAACCCCATGTGTTTTTTTTGTTTATGAAAGTCTAAATCTCAGCTCCCTTGCACCTTTTTGCTGATATCCCAGGTGTTGATCATCTGTGTGAGCTCCTGGAGGACAGCAGAGCGTGCAGCAGGATGCCCGTAGCCACAGAGACGTTTAAGGACTCGACCCCGAGGGACAGCTCTCTGCCGGGCGGGATGGTGAGGAGGGTTTGACACAGAGAGAGCAGCTGCTGGGACAGCCCCTCCCCCTCGCCCCCCATCAGCAGCACCGTGGGTTTAGTCATCTGGAAGTCTGAACACTGTGTGACGGGCGGCCCGGCCTCCTCTGCTGCAGCTCCCACTGTGCCCACCACCTGCCAGCCCTGGGCCAGCTTCACCTGCAGCATGTCCTCCAGCTTCTCATACCCGTACACCTCCAGCACCTCCATCACCCCCGAGCTGGCCTTGCTGACCACTGGAGTCAACGGGCAGCTGTGGCGGAGACTGCTGGCCACTCTGTCCACACCCAGGAAGTAGGCCGAGCGCAGGATGGCGCCCAGGTTCATCGGGTCCTGAACTCTCTCCAGGACCAGCCACAGAGGGGCGTGTCCTTTGCTGGGGGCAAGGTCTTTGGTTTCTGTGAGGTAGCTCAGGGGACTTGCTTTCAGACAAACTCCTTGATGGACTCCTCCAGGAGACATCTTGTCCAGATCTCTCTTAGTGACCCGCTGGACTTGGACACCTCGGCGGTGAGCTGCCTCACACACCTGTAACACAGACGTGCGGTGAGAGGTCTCGCTGTCTTTTACAAACAGCTTATGGGCCTTTCTTCTCCCCTGAGTGAGAGCCAAGATACAGGGAGCGATGCCAAACACAACCTCGTAGTTCTGTCCATCTCTCCGGTCCAGTGAGGACTTCTGTCCATCTCTCCGGTCCAGTGAGGACTTCTGTCCATCTCTCCGGTCCAGTGAGGACTTCTGTCCATCTCTCCGGTCCAGTGATGACTTCTGTCCATCTCTCCGGTCCAGTGATGACTTCTGTCCATCTCTCCGGTCCAGTGATGACTTCTGTTCCCTCATCCTCTCCTTCTCCTTCTCCTTCTCCTCAGGGAAATCGTCCAGACTCAGTCTCCTGAGTTCAGACGACACCCTGCCCTCCTCCCAATTTCTCTGACTTGATCTATGTATCACAGGAATCTCCTTTTTCCACGCTTTAGTCTGAACTGACCTCTCATATTTCTCAGGCTTGGAGGGGTCAAACGCCTTTCGTCTCCTCTTGGCCGTGGGGGTAAAGCTGCTGTCCTCTGAGCTCAGGAGAGATGCTGACACATGGTGAGGTTTTGGGATAGAAGCAGACTTTTGCAACCTCCTGGTCCAAACAAGGAGCAACTTGTGCTGCTGTGCAACATTGAACACCCACATATTGATGCGAAATATGTCCAAAAAGCACTAAAGAGAAGAGTAGCTGCCTCAAAAGTCTATTAATCCATAAATGTTTAGTCCGTCGATTAATTATTCTTCATGAAGTGTTTCCTTTGTCCAACTGTCCTCCATAGCTGACAAGTTTGTAGCCTCCTCTAAATCCGCACATGTGCAACCCGGCTACGTGAAGCACGCAAGGTTATGACCGGATGTGGAGCACTATTAACTACAAAATAAAAGCCCTTTGTTGGAGGGGGAAAATGTTTTTAAACCAGATCTTTATTCAAACAACATACCACACCACGTATAAAATGTTTCCCTGAAAATTTTAAGTTAAGATGCCAGTATTGTTATTCACCCAAACAATTTATCAGGGTTTGTGGCTGCTATTTACAATCCTTTTTATTTGTTCATTGTTTAGCAACAAAAATAATTTCGTTGGAATGTAAATAAAAATAAAATGAAAATAAATAATTTATGTAATGAGAGACAAATGCATATTCTATAGAAATTTTTAAATTGTTAGTTATTACAATATTATGACAAGAATGATTAAAAATCTTAATAAAAGGGGGGGTAGTAGATTAAATAAAAATAAAAATATAACTACAGATATAATAACAATAATAACAATAATAATAATAATAATCAAAACGTTAATTAACAACATAGTTTAAAAATGCGTTACTCATATTGTCCTAAAAACAAATTATATCTTTCGGAGGTTAAAAAAAAACACTAAGAAACATTGGTGGTAATTTTATTTTGAAAGTGTGTGTTTTTTTTCCTGTGGTGCGTGGAAATTGACGTCCTGTGACGTCAGCAACCAAAAAAATCCCATGACGTCTACTTATTATGCTAACGCCATTACGTCATTTCCCGGAAGCGAAACTATCGCAACACGGAAGTGTCGGAAAGAAAACAAATAATCGTTCAAATTTGTGTCGAGTTGAGAGGAGCGGAGCGTGAAAACACCGAGAACAGCCCGGATCACCGAGTTTCTACCAACCAGCCTTTCAAGGTGAGAGAGACACACGTGGTGAATACAGCTAGGTGTAGTCTGACGGACAGGTGGAGGCTGTTAGGGAGATTTAAGGCGGAGAGTCGAGCTAAAACGAGCTAAAAGGAGCTAAAAGAGGCTGAAGCGAGACTTCAGGCCGCTGCTCACATAACTGACTGCTGACTAATATGTCCCAGGAAGAGAGGAGGTCATCAGCTGGACGAACAGCGGAACAAGTGGTTCAGAAACAGCAGAAATAATCAGATCTTTATCTGTGTTAAAGTGCTGATATCAAACTGTAGAAACACTCTGGTACCAGTAAAAGTCTGAGAGTTTAATCAGGATAAAGTGTTAAAAGTTTAGAAATGTCCTCATGTGACTGTTGGACATGATGTCATTAGATTATTATGACTCATACGTTCATTTCAAAGCAGTGTTTTACTGTTGTAGTTGGTTGAGGCGGGGCTCATGTGGAGCTTCTATTTATTTATTTATTTGTTTATGAAACTCACAGGAATACATAAAATCTTAACGTTTCTCAGATAAATTATATTTTTAAAAAATTAAAATAAAATGGAATTTATATATAAACACTTTTCCAAATGCCCACAAGTGTCACGAAAATTGGAAAAAATAAATTGTGTCTCCACATATTGTACATATTGAAATATTGCCATGTTTCCAGCCTTTCCCCTCTGCTCTGTGTAAACAGATTTTCTGTGAATATTTGTTACATGACCGTTGGTCTCAGCAGAATCAATCATGTCTTCAAGTGTCTCTGAGGAGCAGAATTTAATTTAATTTTAACAGGATCTGGTTAGTGCAAACACTTTATTTTAAATGACACGTGTAGAATAAAGAGATTCTGACCCACATATTAACATTTAAGCTTCGTTTTGGTCATTTTTTCTAATGGAAACTTAAGTTTCTAGTGTGATTTTCTTCCCAAATTGACATTCTGCTTATGTGGATTTCTCTACCAGATGTCTTTCCTGTTTGGGAGGAAGAAGACTCCGGATGAGATGCTCCGGCAGAACCAGCGGGCTCTGAACCGGGCCATGAGGGAGCTGGACCGGGAGAGGATGAAGCTGGAGCAGCAGGAGAAGAAGATCATTGCTGATATCAAGAAGATGGCCAAACAGGGACAGATGGTGAGAACCTGTGTTTTATGAGGAGAGGAGAGAATAATCTTTAATACTAACTGTAATTTGCATTATTTTTAATGTGCAGCAGCTTCTTCCCACATGAAATCAGGCTGCTAATTATAAACTGTTAATAACCAAAGTACTTTGTACGGTTTTTATACCATTTGATGCTTTATTTAAGTACTTTGCACTGATTGCTTGTTTAAACATAGACTCGGTTAACTGCTGTTTTTATTCTTATATTGTCTTGTTATTAATTCTGTTTCTTAGGAATGTAATTTAAGAACGCAATTTCAATCCTCTGTATGTTGGTACGACAATTAAAAACCTGACTCTGTTTTAATCTCTGCAGGACGCCGTGAAGATCATGGCGAAGGATCTGGTCCGCACGCGGCGCTACGTGAAGAAGTTCATCATGATGAGGGCGAACATTCAGGCCGTCAGTCTGAAGATCCAGACGCTGAAATCCAACAACAGCATGGCGACGGCCATGAAGGGCGTCACCAAGGCCATGGCCACCATGAACAAACAGGTCCGTCACACAAACACACAATGTTTATTGTGTGTTGATTTTTTTATGTTTATCGTTAAGATGCAAAACATAATATCTAACCAAATGATTCAGCAGTGTTTTTGCTGCTGCTGTTTCCATCCTAATCCTGCTGGTGCAAATTTAGAAAGCACTGTTATTTCTATTGTTTTTATGTCTTTTTTGCAATTTATTTATTTGTTTACTGTGCAGCAACAAACAAATTTAGTTGGAATATAAATTAAAATGAAAAAACTATGCATTGAGAGAAAAATGCATATTTTACATCAATTAAAAAATATGTAAATTAAATTAAAATATACTAATTATTGATTACAAGAAAAATATATTGATAATACAAGAAAAGTACTGTTGTAAATATTGCAATAAATAAATAAAAATTAATACAATTTGTATTTATTTATTGCAATTTATTTATTTGTTTACTGTGTAGCAACAAACCAAACACATTTCGGTGGAATGTAAATAAAAATGAAATAAAAATATCTAAACTATGCAATGAGAGACAATTGCAAGTTTTATATTAATAAAAATAATAATTATTATTACAGAATTATGACAAGAATGATTGAACATTTTTAAATTAAGTATGTTTCAGTAATATTCTATGGATCTGTTGCTTTTTTAATTGACAATATTCAGTGGAAATAAAACAATAAACCTGCTTGTATTTTTTTCCTCGTGTGCAGCTGAAACTGCCTCAGATCCAAAAGATCATGATGGAGTTTGAGAAGCAGAGTGAGATCATGGACATGAAGGAGGAGATGATGAACGACGCCATCGACGACGCCATGGGAGACGAGGACGACGAGGAGGAGAGGTCAGAGAAATGTGTCTTGGTGCAAAACTTCCATTCTACATTTAGAGTCCTGCAGCTCTGTTGAATCAGCAAAATCATGGCCGGAAACGACTCAAACATGTCTTGTCATGTCATGTCTGCAGAATAACACAGCTAGAATGACAGAAATCAGAAAAAAGTTTGAGTTTCTCTGATATATATATTTTTTTAATGGAATTTCCATACATACAAATGCACACAAGTGTCACAAATGTGACCGAAAAAGATATGAAGAAATGACTGAAAAAAACACACAAAATTATCAAACAAAGGACGTAAAATCACTAAGACACAAAATTACAAAAAGGTTTAAAATGACCAAAAACGACACAAAATTTACCAAAAAAGGACATATAAACCAAAAAAGACACAAAATTACAAAAAGATGTAAAATGACCAAAAAAGACATAAAAAAATGACCAAAAGAAGACACAAAATCACCAAAGAAGACACAAAAGATGTAAAATGACAAAAAAAAGACACAAATTGACCAAAATAGACAAAAAAATACACAAAAAGAGGTACAAATCACCAAAAAAAAGTTGATGTAAAATCAATATATAAGATCTCTATCACTCTATAAGTCCTGCAGCTCTATGGAATCAGCACAATCTGAATAACACAAACATGTCTTTGTGCAGAATAACACAGTTAAAATGACAGAAATCAGAAAAAATGATTGACTTTGATTGTTGTTGTTTTTTTAATGGAGTAAAATGTAATTCCCCAGTGAACCAGCCCTCAGCTGGATTTAACCCCATCAGTACTCTAAAGAGACATTCATGAGATCAGTAAGAGTTCTGGTGCATGCATCCGTCCTTATTTAAACCTCTCAAATCCTTAATTTTATGAAGGTGCAATACTTCCCAAAAAATATTTCCATGCACCTTTAACTCAGAGTCTTGATTCACCCTCTACAATGTGATAAAATTAACACAAAATCTGTTTTTTTATCCACCAGTGACGCCATCGTGTCCCAGGTCCTGGACGAGCTCGGTCTCAATCTGTCCGACGAGCTGTCGAGTAAGAAAATCTGTAAATGTGTCTTCTCCTTTTTCTCTTTGGTCTGGCGTTTTTTGTTTGCTGCATCACTCTGTGTTTCCTCCTCAGATCTGCCGAGCACCGGGGGCAGCCTGGCGGTGGCCGGGGGGAAGAAGGCGGAGCCTCAGGCGGCGCTGGCCGACGCAGACGCCGACCTGGAGGAGCGGCTCAACAACCTGCGGAGAGACTGAACCAACAGCTGTTAATACAAACATACTCGAATCTCTGTGTTTAGATTCTTTTCGGAGGTGAAACGGGCAGACCGAGGGGCGTGGCTTTCTGTTTGAGGTGTTTCCATTTTACGCGTGTATTATGTATTTAATCAAAACAAAGAGGGGAGTTCTCCTCTGTAGGTCTCGTTTAAGACATTTGCCAAATGACACAAATGATCTGAAAGTGAAAACTTATTTCACAGATGACTAACTCCTCCAGGCATGATGCTTGTTTTCTCAAATTAAAATAACACTAAAGAGCCCAAACGACAGAAGGCGACAGACAGGATGGAGGTTTTATATGTCGGCACTTTTTCTACATCAGGCCGGTTTAGAGTTGTTTGTATCCACGTCATCATTTATCATGTAAAACACAGTTTCAGCCCTGATGTGATGCTTTTTGATGACTTTTAATTCTGTTTATGTGTGGTCGGGTTCAGATGGTGAGCAAAAAGTCTATCTCAGAACCTTTTCTCTCTAAATTCACACATGGGACGATTTATTTCTCACAGATATATAAAGGATGAGGGAGAGAGACTCTCGGCCGCTCCTGTTTACTGCCTGCTGCCTCAGCAGTTTCTGAGCTCAGCAGCATTTTCACCAAAACGTTGATAAATAAGGAGTCAGGGGTGTGTTTATTTTACAGAAACTGTCCTGTTTTTTGATTTTCTTTATTCAATAAACATTTTTTTCCAGATTTAACTAACTGATTGTGTTATTTACAGATATTTTACACATGAAATTAAACATATTTATCATGGAAAATACTGAAAATATTGTCATCTTATGTCTTTTCTAAACCACTTTTTCCTTTTAATTGATGGGAAAACTTCATGAGGTGAAGGAGAATTGATAAGGACTCTGTAGGATCTGTAACTGTCCATCTGATCTCACAAAGAACATCTGAAGAAACAGACTAAAACACAATAGACACACATTAGGAACCTTTATAAACTGATGCTGATGTTTAAAGTTAAGGTGTGTCACAAACTTTTGGTGTGTAGTGGTTAAAGTAAGATGTTGGCACTTAACAGGCAGGGAAGGTGAGATGGGAAGTGTCAGTGTTTATCAATCAGAGCATATTTATCATCTAAAATGTTCAGTAGGCCGTATGTCTTGGTCACAATTATTGTGTAACAACATTTAAAAAGGGTCCTTTAAAAAAATGTAGGTTCAATTTTAAAAAATGAAGAAAAAAAAGGTAATTACAGGAGTGCTATGATTTTATTTCTGAACTTAAAATCTATCTAAATGAACTTTCAATTTCAATTATTGAAAAAAATCTTAAATTTTAAAACCATACGGCCATAGGATGCAACATTAAAACATGGCAGTTATGTCTAAGCTGAGGTGGTTTATCAGGCAGTGGTAGAAATATTCAGATCCTTTACTGCAGTAAAAGTACTGATACCACCATGTGAGATGACTCCACTACAAGTAAAAGTCCTGCATTCAAAACTAACTGAAGTTTCAGCATTAAAATGTACTTACAGTTTCAAACGTAAAAGTACTCGTTATGCATAATGCAGATTGTTTAATGTCCAGGTAAGGCTCATTTTAACCACTTAATAAACTATGTATTTTAATTTAGAAAGATGCATAATCACTTTAAATGTATCATGTTTTTCATGTTAAATCTCAACCTGAGAAGTAACTAAAGCTGTCAGCTAAATGTAGTGGAGTAAAAAAAACAATATTTGCCTCAAAATGTAGTGAAGTAGAAGTATAAAGTTACATAAAATGTAAATACTAAAGTAAGATAAGATAGGTGTAAGAACTACGATAAAAACTTGTCGTTGTGCTATGCATCTCTGAACATAAACAACAGGCTGTCGGGGCTCAAACCATCATAAACCGGTTCAGTAGAGTTAAGAAAGGTATGAAGAAACAGACACCGCCCAAAGCTCTTTCCATTTGAAAATGTAAATGACAGCTGTCAGTGCATAAAATATATAAATATATACATATATAGAATAATCAAAATATCTTTTTGGTAGACTAATAATGCACAGCCTTCAGCTCTGAAAAAAAGATGTAAAATGACTGAAAAAAGACACAAATGGACCAAAAAGACACAAAATTACAAAAAGATGTTAAAATGACCAAAAATGACACAAATTGACAAAAAAAGACACAAAATTACCAAAGAAGACCATGTCTAGATATCATCTCTTAAATTAAACTCCTATCAGCTATTTTTGTTATCATTATATTCATTATAATTAATGTACTTTTAGTTGTACCAGGCATTGAAATGAACACAAAATTGGAGAAAACAAGGGTGGTCTAATGATTTTTTTTCCATGACTGTACTTCAGATTTTTTAAATTCTCACAAAAAAAGGAAAGTCTTCCCTTTTATTTTATCAAACCTCAAAACAAACAACCAAACAAACTGCAAATATCGTAGACATGTTAATTTTATTCCAAAAAAATTGTAACTTTCAAAACTGTCAATTTGTCAACATACAATCATAGAACAATATTGAATGTACTCAACACTTCCAACATTAAATAATAAAAAAATAACAGCCATGTTTTATGTACATTTGTTTCTGGAAGCTATGTACAGAAAAAAGGAACAAAAGAACAAAAAACTCTGCCTTCACGTCGACGGCAGTTTGAAGTGTTGAAGCTGCAGGAAGCCGTTTTGCATCGCATGTAAAAAAAGAACAAAAAGAAAAAAGAAAAATAAAGAGGGTCGAGCAAACGCAGCGAGGGAAATAGAAATGAAACGCTGCGATTGTAACTGAGATTAACTGGCAGCATGTTAGAGAGCAGACTGAACATCGCTACGACTACAGCTAGAAAGCTTATTTATCGTCTAAAACGGGTCCCTTTAACTGCTCCGAGGGACCTGATGCATACACACAACCAGCCTAATATTCACTGTATGATGGAAGCGTATTGTAAAGATCGGAAACATCAAAACTTGTTATTATCGGATTAAACGGACGCAGCAGCTCGTCACTGAAGTCATGCGTTCAAGAACAATATTTTGTCGTTTTTGTCGCCCGATGAGAGGAGAGACGATCCTCCATTCTGGGGTGAAGCCATGCTACCGTGTTGCATCTTTTAAAACAGCTAAATAGAGTCCATGCAACTCACGTAGAAATAAAGAACTAATAGGAACAGAAACAGGGAACAGAACACCGCGTTGGTGGGTCGTCCGTGCCGCTGAAGCAAACCGTGAGTACAGAACGGTCGCCTGGTTGCTTTTTAAACTTTTCTTGCAGTTTTTAAAATATGAAATCATGCTGAGTGCGTCTCAAACCTCCCAAATCACACGAAACATTGATAAAATCTTATTTAAAGTTGTGTGCGAACAACGATTATAGGCAATACAACAGCACGGTACAGTCAGATTTTTTTTCCCACTGAGGCAGAGAGGAGAGAATGAGCGCGGCAGGACGACCCCGAAACAGAAAGATTATAAACTGTTATTAAGGGTTTTTCACCTCCTACGTGAATGCACACAAGATCGGAGTCACTTTATCCAGAGAAATGAGTTCTGGATGGCTCTGCAGCTACAAAATGTATCTTTAACATGTTACAGAACATGCACATAACTGATTATACGTTTCTTTTAGGATACAAACTGATTTGTAATCTGTAACAGCTGCTAATCTTGTGGCGTCAGGCCTTTGAGAAGTGGAAATGAAAGCAGAAATATCAGCCGTCTGAGATATTATTCTGCAGGAGATCATCAGCGGGTCAGCGGACTGAAAGCAACAGCAGTTATTCACAGCGACTGGTGGCTGACTGCAGCTCTGTTCGCAGGACAAATATAGCGTTTTCTAATCTGGGCATGGAGCGGCATCTCTCCACTGTTACACACTCTCACTCACACACATACACACATACATACATACATACATACATGCACACAAGAGGGCTTCACTTCCGACAGGTCCGGTGCGGAGTGTGTTTTTTGGGCACCTCGATGCGACAGCGGCTCCGGTCGTCCAGCCAAGGCAGCTCGAAGTTCCTGCAGGAGGAAGAAACATAGTTGAAATTAGGGATGGGCGTTTGGAAGAAACCTGCAATTATCTATAACCTTAACGATCAATTAATCCATTAAATGCTGCATGAAAACATGGGCAAAATAAAAGATTTAGCGAAACTGTATTTCAAGTCGGACACCGTTCAGCTGAGACTCTCTCAAAATTTCACATTAACTACTAATATAAATGATCAATTTATGTTTCCAATTAATTAAATGGTGTGAAACTAGAGTAGGCCTGTCACGATAACACATTTTTTAGGCCGATATATTTTCCAAGAAACTATCAAAAAACAATTGATTGATGACTTTAAACAGTAACATCCATTGTAGTATCCCAAAGCTGTGGCTCAATAAAAGGTTAGAATCACCAAAACAAGTTGAAAAAGAAAAAAGACGTCTTGGATACAGGCTTTAACTAAACAATCTGAGCTGCTTTCACCCACTGGCTTCCCTCATTATTCTCTCACAGATTCACGTTTAACACTTTTTAACCATTTTTAAAAACGTACTTCAACATACTGCAGTGCAGAATCACTACAGAGCACTGAGAGGATGAATCAATAACTTTATGGATCCTGAGCTGCTCACACATATAAAAATATCACCAAGCAGAATTAAAAACAAACTTACTGTTGGGACATTTTGGGCAACGGTCGGCCGAAAGCAACCACAGGCAAGAAGGGAGTGATGACGATAGTTTCAACTGGAGGAAGAAGACAGAAAATCTGTTAAATCCATTTTAAAACAGCCAGCCGGTGTCATAAACTGCACATGAAGCTCTGCAGACGAACCGTCCTCAGTGTCGGGGTAGAAGGACGACAGCTCCGGCTCCGTCTCCTGGACGACCTTCTTCCTGTTCATTCGCTGCTGCAGACGCTGGAACATGCGCTGCTCTCTGATCCGCTGGATGTCCCACCTGGAAAACACACACAAGGTCAATAAAAACAGCAGCAAGAGGAAAAAAGGGGATAAAACTTGCTCCTATTTGTATCTTACTGATTTCTCGTCACTTGTCCACAGTCAGTCCTACACTAATCTCTCAACTCTCCAGTGTTGACATCTTTATTTTGGCGAGATGCAAATAAAAAAATACTTTAATTCAGCTTGCAAAGTTGAATGATTGCTTTTCTGAAACATTTAAGTACCCGTGCATGATATTTGGTAATGAATGTCTTTTGTTTGTCCAATTTTTTAACTATAAAAATGTATTTCATGTTAAAAAAAAAACAGGCTTGCAGTGACCAAAATACTTCATTTAATCTTATTATAGTGCAGTAAAATTTATACTTTTAAAGTTCAGATTTTAAAGTATTTTGGAATAAATGTAGAGTTTTATGGGTTTCTGTCACCTTTAAATACATAATTGTTGTTATTTTAACAGCTGTTATTGACATTTTGATTTATTTCCAATTAATTCACTCTTATAGTTGTAAGTATTTGTTAAGAACAGTAAAGTGTCTGACTCATTACACATTTCGAATATTAACTCTTTCATAACCAAATCAAGAGATCCTTAACAAAAAATAATAAAAACCACAATAAACAAATTTTTGCTGACACATTAGTATCTGATTTATTCAAGCTCTGGTCAAAACTAAAGAACAAACATAATCATTCAACTTTAAAGTGATAGTTTGGTACCTTTTCCTCCTCTTCTCGTCCAGCTCCAGCTTCGAGTGGCGTTTCAGAAACACGCCGTCGTCCAGCGGCTTCATGGGAACAAAATCAACAATTACTGAAGAGCTAAATGTTTCTTTGGTTTAATACAAGATTACTTAAAGAAAAAACTACATAAACTGGATTATTACCAATAATTTTGGGTATTTTGTTCTTTCTAAGAACTATAACTGACAGCATACATCAACATTTTAGAACTTTTCTTAATGTAAACTCAGTTGTACGTTCATAACTAAACAATGACTTTCAAGTTACAGGATCTTCTCTCAGTTTCACTCGAACAAATCTCAAAATATAGAAAGCCCTCAAACAGAGAAGAAGTTGCATTATGTCCGACTTTATCTGCTGCTGTTAGTCTGAGCGGAACGCACAGGAATGAATCACAGTATAATACAGGCGCTGCTCACTGCTCTTTGGAAGTAAATAAAGTTGAAAAAAGAAAGTATGAAAGAAGGAATAGATGTAGTCTGAGCTGCAGGAAATTCTGGAGAATGGTTTTCTTGATAATAACCAAAATCATTATCAAGAAAACCATGGAAAATGTCTAGATATCGGTTCTTAAATTAAACTCTTATGAGCGATTTTTGTTGTTATCATTATATTTGTCCAAACAAATCTACCTTTAGTTGTACCAGGCAAACCCTAAAATGAACAAGAAATAGAAGAAAGCAAGGGTGGTCTAATATTTTTTCCATGACTGTATATATATATATATATATATATATATATATATCTGAGAGTGATCAGCTGATCTGATGCATCTGTAGTTTGAGTGTCTCACCTCAGGGGGGTTAAAGGAGGGCTCCTCATCCAAAGGCTCAATAGGATTTTCTCTCCAAGATGGAACTAGAAGCAAGAAAAAAACAAAAGAGGCAAAATAAAGTTATTCAGAGTTGGTGTGTTGGGGAAATTTGATGGATAAAGTGATTAAAGATGGGATATAGGTTACGCTTACAAATTATCAGCATATCATGTACTACATGAGGAGTCCACTCACTGGCCACCTCTTCTTCCTTTTTAGGGGAAGTCTCCCGTAGAGGAGACAGAGGAGGTTGGTTCCAGCAACAGAGGTACATCTCTGTAGTAGACATGAAGGGCAGATCGTCGATCTGACAGCTCAGCTCCGGCTCCTCTTTGCACGGGAGCATAAGGTCCCTTTCGGCGCCCGACCGCATGGGGAGGGTTTTCTCGGGGGTTTCCTTACTGCGCAGCTCTCTTTGATTGGGGGAGCCGGGCTGGAGCTCAGGCTTTACGGGGCTGAGCTTGGCACTTTTGCCTCGTGATTTCTGGGATTTTGCATCTCCAAAGCAAGATTTCCTGTGTGTGCAAAGAAGATGATTAGAGTTAGAGACAACATGATGAAACATTTTGAATTTCTGAGCAGAGCAAGTTAGATTAAACTAGGGATGGGAATAATAAATCAATGATCGATAAATGGTCGTTAAAAATTTGGTAGCTCACATGGAATTTTTAATCGGTCTGTGTATTTTTTTTATTTTATCTCTGACCGCGTATCAGTATCACTGAACTGAAACACGCCAAACGTTCAGTTCTGCGGCTGTACGTCAATCAGCCAGTGAGCTGAGAATTAAGTTGGATACTGGAGTATGTATAAAAACATTGTCATTAATCGATGAATTGATTTATAGATGCTCGAGTTGGCAGTATTCTTCCAAACGCCCATCCCTAGATTAAACTGCAATTTCTAAAGTCATGGAAAAATTAATGAATTCATTAATTTTCTTGTTCATTTTAATGCCTGGTACAACTAAAGGTACATTTGTTTGGACAGCTACAAAATAGCTGATAAGAGTTTAATTTAAGAGCTGATATCTAGTAATTTTCCATGGTGTTCTTGAAAATCACCTCTTAAATAAACTCTTATAAGCTATTTTACCAGGCAGTAAAAAAAGAAATTGAAGAAAACAAGGGTGGTCTAATAATTTTTTTCATGACTGTATGTAGACCTGTCATGATAACACATTTTTTAGGACAATATATTTTCCCAGAAACAATCACGATAAACGATAGAAGCATTGTATCGTTGTTGTTTTAGTTTTATAACGATATTAGAGCATAATAAGTACATCCTTTTCCACAGCAATGAATTTTTAAATCTCGAGAATATTAAACATTGGAATAGAAACATGGAAAAGAGATATTAAAATATCCCAGATATATAAAAACATAAATAAAGAAACTACAACCAAAACAAATAAAATAGACT